>NC_092088.1:1022041-1327041 GCF_045679555.1 Salvelinus alpinus
GATGGACTGGAATGAAAACATTTTCTGTGGAATATAGAGAGAAGATGGTGCCGACAGAGAGGGCTGCCTCGCTTCTAGTCCTTTAGTTTTTTATGTATTATATCACAAGCATTTCGCTACATCTGCAATAACATCTGATAACCATGTGTATGTGACCAATAACATCTGCTAACCATGTGTATGTGACCAATAACATCTGCTAACCATGTGTATGTTACCATTAACATCTGATAACCATGTGTATGTTACCATTAACATCTGCTAACCATGTGTATGTTACCATTAACATCTGCTAACCATGTGTATGTGACCAATAACATCTGCTCACCATGTGATTGTGACCATTAACATCTGCTAACCATGTGTATGTGACCAATAACATCTGCTAACCATGTGATTGTGACCAATGCAATCTGATTATATTTTTATTGGGTGCTAGACACTAATTTCTCATGAGTATGAATATCAGCTATGGAAAATGTGAACACCGGTGTGGTGTGGTCAAAAAATGTAATAATCACACACACTGTCAGAGCGTTTTGCAGGGTTTGGTGTCAGAGAGTTTTGCAGGGTTGGTGTCATGTTGTTTAGCAGGGTTTGGTGTCAGAGAGTTTTGCAGGGTTTGGTGTCAGAGCGTTTTGCAGGGTTTGGTGTCAGAGAGTTTTGCAGGGTTGGTGTCATGTTGTTTAGCAGGGTTTGGTGTCAGAGAGTTTTGCAGGGTTTGGTGTCAGAGCGTTTTGCAGGGTTTGGTGTCAGAGAGTTTTGCAGGGTTTGGTGTCATGTTGTTTAGCAGGGTTTGGTGTCAGGGCTGTTTCAGGGTTTGGTGTCAGGGCTGTTTCAGGGTTTGGTGTCAGGGCTGTTTCAGGGTTTGGTGTCAGGGCTGTTTCAGGGTTTGGTGTCTGGCTGTTTCAGGGTTTGGTGTCAGGGCTGTTTCAGGGTTTGGTGTCTGGCTGTTTCAGGGTTTGGTGTCTGGCTGTTTCAGGGTTTGGTGTCAGGGCTGTTTCAGGGTTTGGTGTCTGGGCTGTTTCAGAGTTTGGTGTCTGGTGTCTGGGCTGTTTCAGAGTTTGGTGTCTGGGCTGTTTCAGGGTTTGGTGTCAGGGCTGTTTCAGGGTTTGGTGTCTGGGCTGTTTCAGGGTTTGGTGTCTGGCCTGTTTCAGGGTTTGGTGTCAGGGCTGTTTCAGGGTTTGGTGTCTGGGCTGTTTCAGGGTTTGGTGTCAGGGCTGTTTCAGGGTTTGGTGTCAAGGCATTTTGTAGGGTTTGGTATCATGGATTTTTGCATGGCTTGGTGTCAGGATTTTGCATGATGTTGTGTCAGGTAGTTTAGCAGGATATGATGTCAGGGAGTTTAAGCAGGATGTGGTGTCAAGAGGTTTAGCAGGATGTGGTGTCAAGAAGTTAAGTAGGGTTTCTTGTCAGGGAGTTATAGCAGGGTTTGTTGTCAAGGTGTTTTACATTGTTTGGGATCAGAGAGTTTTTTAGGGTGTTGTGTCAGTTAGTTTTTTACCATGTGGTGTAAAGGCATTTTGCATGGTTTGGTGTCAGAAAATATAGCAGGGTGTGGTGCCAAGACATTTACAGGATTTGTTGTCAATTAGTTTAGCAGGTTGTGGTGTCAAGGAGTGTAGCAGGTTTTGGTGTCAGGATGTTTTGCAGGGTTTGGTGTCAGGTAGTTATGTACAATGTGGTGTCATGGCATTTAGCAGTTTTGGTGTCAAGGAGCTTTGCAGGGTTTGTTTTCAGGGTGTTTAGCAGGTTTTGGTGTCAAGGAGTTTTGCAGGGTTGGTGTCAAATGGTTTAGCAGGGTATGTTGTCAGGGAGTTTAGCAGGGTGTGGTGTCAAATGGTTTAGCAGGGTATGTTGTCAGGGAGTTTAGCAGGGTGTGGTGTCAAATGGTTTAGCAGGGTATGTTGTCAGGGAGTTTTGCAGGGTTGGTGTCAAATGGTTTAGCAGGGTATGTTGTCAGGGAGTTTAGCAGGGTGTGGTGTCAAATGGTTTAGCAGGGTATGTTGTCAGGGAGTTTTGCAGGGTTGGTGTCAAATGGTTTAGCAGGGTATGTTGTCAGGGAGTTTAGCAGGGTGTGGTGTCAAATGGTTTAGCAGGGTATGTTGTCAGGGAGTTTAGCAGGGTTTGGTGTCAGGGTATTTGCGAGCCCACATGTTTAACTGTAGTTAAGCCACATGTTTTGGAGCAAGGTTTGTTTTCAGGGTGTTTTGCAAGATTTGCTGTCAGGGCTTTTTTCAGGGTTTGGTGTCACAAATTTTGCATGATGTTGTGTCAGGTAGTTTAGCAGGATGTGATGTCAGGGAGTTTAAGCAGGATGTGGTGTCAAGGGGTTTAGCAGGATTTGGTGTCAGGTTATTGTGAGCCACATGATTAACTGTAGTTAAGATACATGTTTTAGAGCAGGGTTTGATTTCAGGAAGTTTTCAGGGTTTGGTGTCAGTACTTTTGCATGATTTGTTGTCAGCATTTTGCAGAGTTTGGTGTCAGGGAGTTTTGCAGGGTTTGGTGTCAGAGTGTTTTACAGGGTTTGGTGTCTGTGCATTTTGCAGGGTTTGGTGTCAGGGTGCTTAGAATGATGTGGTGTCTGGCAGTTTAGCAGGGTTTGGTGTCAAGGCATTTAGCAGGATGTGGTGTCAAGGCATTTAGCAGGGTTTGGTGTCAAGGCATTTAGCAGGGTTTGGTGTCAAGGCATTTAGCAGGGTTTGGTGTCAAGGCATTTAGCAGGGTTTGGTGTCAAGGCATTTAGCAGGATTTGGTGTCAAGGCATTTAGCAGGGTTTGGTGTCAAGGCATTTAGCAGGGTTTGGTGTCAAGGCATTTAGCAGGGTTTGGTGTCAAGGCATTTAGCAGGGTTTGGTGTCAAGGCATTTAGCAGGGTTTGGTGTCAAGGCATTTAGCAGGGTTTGGTGTCAAGGCATTTAGCAGGGTTTGGTGTCAAGGCATTTAGCAGGGTTTGGTGTCAAGGCATTTAGCAGGGTTTGGTGTCAAGGCATTTAGCAGGGTTTGGTGTCAAGGCATTTAGCAGGGTTTGGTGTCAAGGCATTTAGCAGGGTTTGGTGTCAAGGCATTTAGCAGGGTTTGGTGTCAAGGCATTTAGCAGGGTTTGGTGTCAAGGCATTTAGCAGGGTTTGGTGTCAAGGCATTTAGCAGGGTTTGGTGTCAAGGCATTTTGCAGGGTTTGGTGTCTGGTTATTCGTGACCCCACATGTTTAACTGTGGTTAATGAATGATACGTTTTTTACTTACAAGGCTGCTTAAATCTGCTTATAATATATTTCCGTGATGGACACCAAGCGACCTCCTCTTCATGATGGATTAAGTAGATTTTGGTTGGTAGTTAAAGCCTTTCTCTCAGTCTCAGCAACTTAAATTATGCAAATTCACAGTTGCAAATATCCTACATCACGTGTCCTACATGTCTCTAATTGTTAAACTTTTATTTTGGTTAACAGAAATAGGCTTTCAGTATTATTCGGTGATATTGGTTTCTGTCAATATGCAAATAAATGAAGGTTAATCAATTTCACACTTTGTATAAAGAGGGTTTACATTTTTCCCCCTATTTAATTGTGGTTTCCTGAAACAATGAATCCCTGGACTTTCCTCTGGGGTCCAAACCAACAGAATCACATTGTTTATCATCAACAGTCAAACAGTAATTATAGGATCTCATATTGGAATGAAAGATTCAACTCTGTACTGTACTCAGTTCACCGTTATTCATATAAAGGATTTGTTGTCAATTAGTTTAGCAGGTTGTGGTGTCAAGGAGTGTAGCAGGTTTTGGTGTCAGGATGTTTTGCAGGGTTTGGTGTCAGGTAGTTATGTACGATGTGGTGTCATGGCATTTAGCAGTTTTGGTGTCAAGGAGCATTGCAGGGTTTGTTTTCAGGGTGTTTAGCAGGTTTTGGTGTCAAGGAGTTTTGCAGGGTTGGTGTCAAATGGTTTAGCAGGGTATGTTGTCAGGGAGTTTAGCATGGCTTGGTGTCAGGATTTTGCATGATGTTGTGTCAGGTAGTTTAGCAGGATATGATGTCAGGGAGTTTAAGCAGGATGTGGTGTCAAGAGGTTTAGCAGGATGTGGTGTCAAGAAGTTAAGTAGGGTTTCTTGTCAGGGAGTTATAGCAGGGTTTGTTGTCAAGGTGTTTTACATTGTTTGGGATCAGAGAGTTTTTTAGGGTGTTGTGTCAGTTAGTTTTTTACCATGTGGTGTAAAGGCATTTTGCATGGTTTGGTGTCAGAAAATATAGCAGGGTGTGGTGCCAAGACATTTACAGGATTTGTTGTCAATTAGTTTAGCAGGTTGTGGTGTCAAGGAGTGTAGCAGGTTTTGGTGTCAGGATGTTTTGCAGGGTTTGGTGTCAGGTAGTTATGTACAATGTGGTGTCATGGCATTTAGCAGTTTTGGTGTCAAGGAGCTTTGCAGGGTTTGTTTTCAGGGTGTTTAGCAGGTTTTGGTGTCAAGGAGTTTTGCAGGGTTGGTGTCAAATGGTTTAGCAGGGTATGTTGTCAGGGAGTTTAGCAGGGTGTGGTGTCAAATGGTTTAGCAGGGTATGTTGTCAGGGAGTTTAGCAGGGTGTGGTGTCAAATGGTTTAGCAGGGTATGTTGTCAGGGAGTTTAGCATATAATGTAATATAATTAAGAGGCCCGAGGGAGTGTGATATGGCCAATATACCACGGCTAAAGGCTGTTCTTAACCACAACGCAATGTGGACTGCCTGGATACAGCCCCTTAGCTGTGGTATACAGTGGGGCAAAAAAGTATTTAGTCAGCCTGTTACGGCTGATTTCCTCCTCTTCGTCTGAAGAGGAGGTGTAGGGATCGGACCAAGACGCAGAGTGGAAAGTGTCCATGTTTTATTATCAAATAAACTGAACACTACACGAAACAAAATAACAAAAGAGAATCTAACCAACAAACAGTCCCGTGTGGCACAACTACTGACACGGAAAACAAACACCCACAAAACACACGTGAAACCCAGGCTGCCTAAGTATGATTCTCAATCAGGGACAACGATTGACAGCTGCCTCTGATTGAGAATCATACCAGGCCGAACACAAAATCCCAACATAGAAAACAACACATAGACAACCCACCCAACTCACGCCCTGACCATACTAAATAAATACAAAACAAGGGAAAACAGGTCAGAAACGTGACACAGCCACCAATTGTGCAAGTTCTCCCACTTAAAAAGATGAGAGAGGCCTGTAATTTTCATCATAGGTACACTTCAACTATGACAGACAAAATGAGAAAAAAAATTCCAGAAAATCACATTGTAGGATTTTTAATGAATTTATTTGCAAATTATGGTGGAAAATAAGTATTTGGTCACCTACAAACAAGCAAGATTTCTGGCTCTCACAGACCTGTAACTTCTTCTTTAAGAGGCTCCTCTGTCCTCCACTCGTTACCTGTATTAATGGCACCTGTTTGAACTTGTTATCAGTATAAAAGACACCTGTCCACAACCTCAAACAGTCACACTCCAAACTCCACTATGGCCAAGACCAAAGAGCTGTCAAAGGACACCAGAAACATAATTGTAGACCTGCACCAGGCTGGGAAGACTGAATCTGCAATAGGTAAGCAGCTTGGTTTGAAGAAATCAACTGTGGGAGCAATTATTAGGAAATGGAAGACATACAAGACCACTGATAATCTCCCTCGATCTGGGGCTCCACGCAAGATCTCACCCCGTGGGGTCAAAATGATCACAAGAACGGTGAGCAAAAATTCCAGAACCACACGGGGGGACCTAGTGAATGACCTGCAGAGAGCTGGGACCAAAGTAACAAAGCCTACCATCAGCAAGGGCATTGAAGATGAAACGTGGCTGGGTCCTTCAGCATGACAATGATCCCAAACACACCACCCGGGCAACGAAGGAGTGGCTTCGTAAGAAGCATTTCAAGGTCCTGGAGTGGCCTAGCCAGTCTCCAGATCTCAACCCCATAGAAAATCTTTGGAGGGAGTTGAAAGTCCGTGTTGCCCAGCAACAGCCCCAAAACATCACTGCTCTAGAGGAGATCTGCATGGAGGAATGGGCCAAAATACCAGCAACAGTGTGTGAAAACCTTGTGAAGACTTACAGAAAACGTTTGACCTCTGTCATTGCCAACAAAGGGAGGGTATATAACAAAGTATTGAGATAAACTTTTGTTATTGACCAAATACTTATTTTCCACCATAATTTGCAAATAAATTCATTAAAAATCCTACAATGTGATTTTCTGGATTCTTTTTTCTCATTTTGTCTGTCATAGTTGAAGTGTACCTATGATGAAAATTACAGGCCTCTCTCATCTTTTTAAGTGGGAGAACTTGCACAATTGGTGGCTGACTAAATACTTTTTTGCCCCACTGTATTGGCCATGTATCACAAACCGCCGAGGTGCCTTATTGCTATTATAAACCGGTTACCCAGGAAATGAGTACAGTAAAAAGGAAGTTTTTGTCAAACCCGTGGTATATGGTCTAATATACCACGGCTTTCAGACAATAAGCATTCAGGGCTCGAACCACCCGGCTTATAATATGATTCATATCACTGTAACAAGGATGAGCTCATCAGACTCCATTATGCAAGAAGACAAAGACAGTGTTCAGTCTCTGCTCTTTCCACAGATATACTGTAGCCCGCAGCGAGATGACTTCCTGAGTACAGCTGTCTAGCCTGATACAGTCAGATCATTATGTCTGAGTCATGTGCTGTAATTAGGCTGTGATTATGACGTGATTAAGGACTTCCCAGATGCTGTCGAGACAGATAAAGGTTTTTCATTTACAGTTGAATCTAAATTAGAATAAAGAATCCCATCTAATTTAAGATATTAATGATGTGGAACTTACTGGATGTGGAGACAGATAAACTGTTTTCCTTGACAGTTTGAGTCATAATATCTAAAGAAAGCTAATTTGGGACACCAGCAGGTAGCCTAGTGGTTAAGAGTGTTGGGTGTTTAAACCAGAGTGTAGCTGGTTCAAATCCCTGAGCTGACTAAGTGAAAAATGTCTTGATATGCCCTTGAGCAAGATACTTAACCCTAATTGCTTCTGGATAAGAGTGTATGATAAATGATGTGAAAAATGCAAATAGAGGTAACACCATCTATACTATCCTATTAGGATACTCTGTATGGTAATGTTTCAATGCTGTATTTAACACCATCTATATTAAACTATGGTTAATCTCTGTACGTGGTTCAAGTCACAATATAACGTGTTGTCATCCCTACCACCTCTATCAATATAACGTGTTGTCATCCCTACCACCTCTATCAATATAACGTGTTGTCCTCCCTACCACCTCTATCAATATAACGTGTTGTCATCCCTACCACCTCTATCAATATAACGTGTTGTCCTCCCTACCACCTCTATCAATATAACGTGTTGTCATCCCTACCACCTCTATCAATATAACGTGTTGTCATCCCTACCACCTCTATCAATATAACGTGTTGTCATCCCTACCACCTCTATCAATATAATGTGTTGTCATCCCTACCACCTCTATCAATATAACGTGTTGTCATCCCTACCACCTCTATCAATATAATGTGTTGTCATCCCTACCACCTCTATCAATATAACGTGTTGTCCTCCTCTATCAATATAACGTGTTGTCATCCCTACCACCTCTATCAATATAACGTGTTGTCATCCCTACCACCTCTATCAATATAACGTGTTGTCATCCCTACCACCTCTATCAATATAACGTGTTGTCATCCCTACCACCTCTATCAATATAACGTGTTGTCATCCCTACCACCTCTATCAATATAACGTGTTGTCATCCCTACCACCTCTATCAATATAACGTGTTGTCCTCCTCTATCAATATAACGTGTTGTCATCCCTACCACCTCTATCAATATAACGTGTTGTCATCCCTACCACCTCTATCAATATAACGTGTTGTCCTCCTCTATCAATATAACGTGTTGTCATCCCTACCACCTCTATCAATATAACGTGTTGTCCTCCCTACCACCTCTATCAATATAACGTGTTGTCCTCCTCTATCAATATAACGTGTTGTCATCCCTACCACCTCTATCAATATAACGTGTTGTCCTCCCTACCACCTCTATCAATATAATGTGTTGTCATCCCTACCACCTCTATCAATATAACGTGTTGTCATCCCTACCACCTCTATCAATATAACGTGTTGTCATCCCTACCACCTCTATCAATATAATGTGTTGTCATCCCTACCACCTCTATCAATATAACGTGTTGTCCTCCTCTATCAATATAACGTGTTGTCCTCCTCTATCAATATAACGTGTTGTCATCCCTACCACCTCTATCAATATAACGTGTTGTCCTCCTCTATCAATATAACGTGTTGTCATCCCTACCACCTCTATCAATATAACGTGTTGTCATCCCTACCACCTCTATCAATATAACGTGTTGTCATCCCTACCACCTCTATCAATATAACGTGTTGTCCTCCTCTATCAATATAACGTGTTGTCATCCCTACCACCTCTATCAATATAACGTGTTGTCCTCCTCTATCAATATAACGTGTTGTCATCCCTACCACCTCTATCAATATAATGTGTTGTCATCCCTACCACCTCTATCAATATAACGTGTTGTCCTCCTCTATCAATATAACGTGTTGTCCTCCTCTATCAATATAACGTGTTGTCATCCCTACCACCTCTATCAATATAACGTGTTGTCCTCCTCTATCAATATAACGTGTTGTCATCCCTACCACCTCTATCAATATAACGTGTTGTCATCCCTACCACCTCTATCAATATAATGTGTTGTCATCCCTACTGCCTCTATCAATATAACGTGTTGTCCTCTATCAATATAACGTGTTGTCATCCCTACCACCTCTATCAATATAACGTGTTGTCATCCCTACCACCTCTATCAATATAACGTGTTGTCATCCCTACCACCTCTATCAATATAACGTGTTGTCATCCCTACCACCTCTATCAATATAACGTGTTGTCATCCCTACCACCTCTATCAATATAACGTGTTGTCATCCCTACCACCTCTATCAATATAATGTGTTGTCATCCCTACCACCTCTATCAATATAACGTGTTGTCATCCCTACCACCTCTATCAATATAACGTGTTGTCATCCCTACCACCTCTATCAATATAATGTGTTGTCATCCCTACCACCTCTATCAATATAACGTGTTGTCCTCCTCTATCAATATAACGTGTTGTCCTCCTCTATCAATATAACGTGTTGTCCTCCTCTATCAATATAACGTGTTGTCCTCCTCTATCAATATAACGTGTTGTCCTCCTCTATCAATATAACGTGTTGTCCTCCTCTATCAATATAACGTGTTGTCATCCCTACCGCTTCTGACCTGGTGGACTCACTTAAGACAAACACTGTAAATAATCATGAAAATAAAAATACAATCGTGTTGTCTGGTTTAATATAAGGAATTCGATGTACAGCATTTACTTTTACTCAAGTATGACAACTGGTTACTTTTTCCACCACTGGAAAATTACCTCGTATTTGTTGAGGGACCAATCATCAGTGGAATTTGTCACACAACCTGATGTGATTGGTAAATGAGTTGCAAATTTCGGACCAATAGTAGGCAAGTTTGAAATGTAGAAAAGCCTCATTCATTGTTCCACCTATAAGCCCAAAAATAATTATTGGGTTGTATTAATTTTGTCTTGCAACGAAAACCGCTTAAGAACCAAATGGAAGCAAACAGAGCAAACGGAACAAAACGGGGAGGGACCTACCTGCATTTGTCCATTAGAAACTGTCATTTTGCTTTGTTTGCTTCCGCTTGCTCATAAATGGTCAACTGTTTCCGTAATGAATACACCCCAGAGGAAGTGTAACGGTGGAAACGAGTTGGTTTTACATTATTAAACAGGAAGCAGTAGCGGTGCGTGGGTAAAATCACTGAGGAAGACAAGCCAGTAAAAAAGCCATATTAAACCCTATGTTGTTACAATTGTGTTGTTTGCTCTATAACCCATTGGTTCATACGCCACCGTGATATCCAATCAGACAGAGACAACAAAAAGACAACAGTCACTCAGTGGCAGAAGAAATTCTACAAAACATACATTTGTTTCATCACAAAACCGGAGAGCAACATCTGTCCGGTGAAGTCCACTAAGCAAGTATTGCATGTATTACAAACAGTTATGCGACCTGCAGCACGGTCAAGCAAGTTAATGTTTTCAACAGTTTACTAAACAACTACTGATTAAGAACCACAGAGTTACTGCAAGTCAGAACAAAGACAACAGGAGCACTGCCTCCGCTATTCCAAATATTTAAACATCATCAAATCAACAATGATATATATACTTAGTATAATACACTAAAACACATTTCAAATTACCAAAAACAATTTAGTACAATCAATGTTGCTAAATGTTACGTGGTTGTCTATGGTAATGATGTCTGTCTGTGTGTGTGTGTGTGTGTATAAACCCTACTTGTAGACTAGTTGATTGCAATCCTCCTCTCTTTCATGTTGGCAAAACGGTCTATGGCTGTGTACACTTTTAGTTTTTGTTTTCATAGGATACCTAGCTAAAAAAGTTGCTAGACTAACTTCCTGGCATCGACAACAGTGAAGCAGCTAAGTTAGCTAACGTGAGCCTACTAGGCTACATTTAGGCTACATATTGAACTTCAATCGACTCAGCCCAGTGGCACAATATATTAATTTATGGTTAGATCAGAATCGCCAGCATAATTATCTGTACAGGCCAATGATTAAGTCAATACCACAAGTACAAATCCACATCTCTGTCCATGGCTTAGGAAAGGGGCCGATTTATCAAGCTAGCTACTGCAGGACATCAACACAAGCAGACCAGAAACATTTGGTCTGGTGTGAAGCCAAATCCAAACTGGCCTCCTTTAGGTGGAGTTTTGCTGCGCCAGGACAAGCAATAGTTGAGCTCAGCTCAACCCTGATTGGCAAATCATTTTTCATCAAGGGAGGCCAAATGCTTGCTGGCATGAATCAATCAAATGATACGGCGGCAACAGGTTATAATCTTATGGTCCAGACAGCATCAGATACTTGGACTACACATACTGTTTCCCTCCAGTGAGATTCAGCCACTTGCAAATTGACAGAAACACAAATTATTATTTGTCAAATATTTGGGGAAGCCTATCTTCCCTTGGCATGCACGAGTACACACCACTGTAAAGAAACACTTCTATCATCTTCCAACTGTCACCTTATTCATATCCACTGTCCTCCTGGGTGCTGAATTTCCTCTTTAGTCTCACAGGTGAGGTGATCCAACGTCACTCATTATACTGTAGGCTAACAACAGCCAGAGAACCAGACACGAAACAGAAATGTAATTATTTGCTCAGTTCATGCACCTTGGTTGGAGAATGAGGTAGCAGCAGTGTTCAAATCACTTCACTTCAAAAAAATATACAAATGATACATTAAGAGACAATACGAAATGGAGTTGGTAGAGAACAGATCTGGGACCAGGCTAGTAGAACATGGTTGTTGGTAGAGAACAGATCTGGGACCAGGCTAGTAGAACATGGTTGTTGGTAGAGAACAGTTCTGGGACCAGGCTAGTAGAACATGGTTGTTGGTAGAGAACAGATCTGGGACCAGGCTAGTAGAACATGGTTGTTGGTAGAGAACAGTTCTGGGACCAGGCTAGTAGAACATGGTTGTTGGTAGAGAACAGATCTGGGACCAGGCTAGTAGAACATGGTTGTTGGTAGAGAACAGATCTGGGACCAGGCTAGTAGAACATGGTTGTTGGTAGAGAACAGTTCTGGGACCAGGCTAGTAGAACATGGTTGTTGGTAGAGAACAGATCTGGGACCAGGCTAGTAGAACATGGTTGTTGGTAGAGAACAGATCTGGGACCAGGCTAGTAGAACATGGTTGTTGGTAGAGAACAGATCTGGGACCAGGCTAGTAGAACATGGTTGTTGGTAGAGAACAGATCTGGGACCAGGCTAGTAGAACCTGGTTGTTGGTAGAGAACAGATCTGGGACCAGGCTAGTAGAACATGGTTGTTGGTAGAGAACAGATCTGGGACAAGGCTAGTAGAACATGGTTGTTGGTAGAGAACAGATCTGGGACCAGGCTAGTAGAACCTGGTTGTTGGTAGAGAACAGATCTGGGACCAGGCTAGTAGAACATGGTTGTTGGTAGAGAACAGATCTGGGACCAGGCTAGTAGAACATGGTTGTTGGTAGAGAACAGATCTGGGACCAGGCTAGTAGAACCTGGTTGTTGGTAGAGAACAGATCTGGGACCAGGCTAGTAGAACATGGTTGTTGGTAGAGAACAGATCTGGGACCAGGCTAGTAGAACATGGTTGTTGGTAGAGAACAGATCTGGGACCAGGCTAGTAGAACATGGTTGTTGGTAGAGAACAGATCTGGGACCAGGCTAGTAGAACATGGTTGTTGGTAGAGAACAGATCTGGGACCAGGCTAGTAGAACATGGTTGTTGGTAGAGAACAGATCTGGGACCAGGCTAGTAGGACATGGTTGTTGGTAGAGAACAGATCTGGGACCAGGCTAGTAGAACATGGTTGTTGGTAGAGAACAGATCTGGGACCAGGCTAGTAGAACCTGGTTGTTGGTAGAGAACAGATCTGGGACCAGGCTAGTAGAACATGGTTGTTGGTAGAGAACAGTTCTGGGACCAGGCTAGTAGAACATGGTTGTTGGTAGAGAACAGATCTGGGACCAGGCTAGTAGAACATGGTTGTTGGTAGAGACCAGATCTGGGACCAGGCTAGTAGAACATGGTTGTTGGTAGAGAACAGTTCTGGGACCAGGCTAGTAGAACATGGTTGTTGGTAGAGAACAGATCTGGGACCAGGCTAGTAGAACATGGTTGTTGGTAGAGAACAGATCTGGGACCAGGCTAGTAGAACATGGTTGTTGGTAGAGAATAGATCTGGGACCAGGCTAGTAGAACCTGGTTGTTGGTAGAGAACAGATCTGGGACCAGGCTAGTAGAACATGGTTGTTGGTAGAGAACAGATCTGGGACCAGGCTAGTAGAACATGGTTGTTGGTAGAGAACAGATCTGGGACCAGGCTAGTAGAACCTGGTTGTTGGTAGAGAACAGATCTGGGACCAGGCTAGTAGAACATGGTTGTTGGTAGAGAACAGATCTGGAACCAGGCTAGTAGAACATGGTTGTTGGTAGAGAACAGATCTGGGACCAGGCTAGTAGAACCTGGTTGTTGGTAGAGAACAGATCTGGGACCAGGCTAGTAGAACCTGGTTGTTGGTAGAGAACAGATCTGGGACCAGGCTAGTAGAACATGGTTGTTGGTAGAGAACAGATCTGGGACCAGGCTAGTAGAACCTGGTTGTTGGTAGAGAACAGATCTGGGACCAGGCTAGTAGAACATGGTTGTTGGTAGAGAACAGTTCTGGGACCAGGCTAGTAGAACATGGTTGTTGGTAGAGAACAGATATGGGACCAGGCTAGTAGAACCTGGTTGTTGGTAGAGAACAGATCTGGGACCAGGCTAGTAGAACATGGTTGTTGGTAGAGAACAGATATGGGACCAGGCTAGTAGAACCTGGTTGTTGGTAGAGAACAGATCTGGGACCAGGCTAGTAGAACATGGTTGTTGGTAGAGAACAGATCTGGGACCAGGCTAGTAGAACATGGTTGTTGGTAGAGAACAGATCTGGGACCAGGCTAGTAGAACATGGTTGTTGGTAGAGAACAGATCTGGGACCAGGCTAGTAGAACATGGTTGTTGGTAGAGAACAGATCTGGGACCAGGCTAGTAGAACATGGTTGTTGGTAGAGAACAGATCTGGGACCAGGCTAGTAGAACATGGTTGTTGGTAGAGAACAGATATGGGACCAGGCTAGTAGAACATGGTTGTTGGTAGAGAACAGATCTGGGACCAGGCTAGTAGAACCTGGTTGTTGGTAGAGAACAGTTCTGGGACCAGGCTAGTAGAACATGGTTGATGGTAGAGAACAGATCTGGGACCAGGCTAGTAGAACATGGTTGTTGGTAGAGAACAGATCTGGAACCAGGCTAGTAGAACATGGTTGTTGGTAGAGAACAGATCTGGGACCAGGCTAGTAGAACATGGTTGTTGGTAGAGAACAGATCTGGGACCAGGCTAGTAGAACCTGGTTGTTGGTAGAGAACAGATCTGGGACCAGGCTAGTAGAACCTGGTTGTTGGTAGAGAACAGATCTGGGACCAGGCTAGTAGAACATGGTTGTTGGTAGAGAACAGATCTGGGACCAGGCTAGTAGAACCTGGTTGTTGGTAGAGAACAGATCTGGGACCAGGCTAGTAGAACATGGTTGTTGGTAGAGAACAGTTCTGGGACCAGGCTAGTAGAACATGGTTGTTGGTAGAGAACAGATATGGGACCAGGCTAGTAGAACCTGGTTGTTGGTAGAGAACAGCTCTGGGACCAGGCTAGTAGAACATGGTTGTTGGTAGAGAACAGATATGGGACCAGGCTAGTAGAACCTGGTTGTTGGTAGAGAACAGATCTGGGACCAGGCTAGTAGAACATGGTTGTTGGTAGAGAACAGATCTGGGACCAGGCTAGTAGAACATGGTTGTTGGTAGAGAACAGATCTGGGACCAGGCTAGTAGAACATGGTTGTTGGTAGAGAACAGATCTGGGACCAGGCTAGTAGAACATGGTTGTTGGTAGAGAACAGATCTGGGACCAGGCTAGTAGAACATGGTTGTTGGTAGAGAACAGATATGGGACCAGGCTAGTAGAACATGGTTGTTGGTAGAGAACAGATCTGGGACCAGGCTAGTAGAACCTGGTTGTTGGTAGAGAACAGTTCTGGGAACAGGCTAGTAGAACATGGTTGATGGTAGAGAACAGATCTGGGACCAGGCTAGTAGAACATGGTTGTTGGTAGAGAACAGATCTGGGACCAGGCTAGTAGAACCTGGTTGTTGGTAGAGAACAGATATGGGACCAGGCTAGTAGAACATGGTTGTTGGTAGAGAACAGATCTGGGACCAGGCTAGTAGAACATGGTTGTTGGTAGAGAACAGATCTGGGACCAGGCTAGTAGAACATGGTTGTTGGTAGAGAACAGATCTGGGACCAGGCTAGTAGAACCTGGTTGTTGGTAGAGAACAGATCTGGGACCAGGCTAGTAGAACATGGTTGTTGGTAGAGAACAGATCTGGAACCAGGCTAGTAGAACATGGTTGTTGGTAGAGAACAGATCTGGGACCAGGCTAGTAGAACATGGTTGATGGTAGAGAACAGATCTGGGACCAGGCTAGTAGAACCTGGTTGTTGGTAGAGAACAGATCTGGGACCAGGCTAGTAGAACATGGTTGATGGTAGAGAACAGATCTGGGACCAGGCTAGTAGAACCTGGTTGTTGGTAGAGAACAGATCTGGGACCAGGCTAGTAGAACATGGTTGTTGGTAGAGAACAGATCTGGGACCAGGCTAGTAAAACATGGTTGTTGGTAGAGAACAGTTCTGGGACCAGGCTAGTAGAACATGGTTGTTGGTAGAGAACAGATCTGGGACCAGGCTAGTAGAACCTGGTTGTTGGTAGAGAACAGATCTGGGACCAGGCTAGTAGAAAATGGTTGTTGGTAGAGAACAGATCTGGGACCAGGCTAGTATAACATGGTTGTTGGTAGAGAATAGATCTGGGACCAGGCTAGTAGAACCTGGTTGTTGGTAGAGAACAGATCTGGGACCAGGCTAGTAGAACATGGTTGTTGGTAGAGAACAGATCTGGGACCAGGCTAGTAGAACCTGGTTGTTGGTAGAGAACAGATCTGGGACCAGGCTAGTAGAACATGGTTGTTGGTAGAGAACAGATCTGGAACCAGGCTAGTAGAACATGGTTGTTGGTAGAGAACAGATCTGGGACCAGGCTAGTAGAACATGGTTGATGGTAGAGAACAGATCTGGGACCAGGCTAGTAGAACCTGGTTGTTGGTAGAGAACAGATCTGGGACCAGGCTAGTAGAACATGGTTGATGGTAGAGAACAGATCTGGGACCAGGCTAGTAGAACCTGGTTGTTGGTAGAGAACAGATCTGGGACCAGGCTAGTAGAACATGGTTGTTGGTAGAGAACAGATCTGGGACCAGGCTAGTAAAACATGGTTGTTGGTAGAGAACAGTTCTGGGACCAGGCTAGTAGAACATGGTTGTTGGTAGAGAACAGATCTGGGACCAGGCTAGTAGAACATGGTTGTTGGTAGAGAACAGATCTGGGACCAGGCTAGTAGAACATGGTTGATGGTAGAGAACAGATCTGGGACCAGGCTAGTAGAACCTGGTTGTTGGTAGAGAACAGTTCTGGGACCAGGCTAGTAGAACATGGTTGATGGTAGAGAACAGATCTGGGACCAGGCTAGTAGAACCTGGTTGTTGGTAGAGAACAGATCTGGGACCAGGCTAGTAGAACATGGTTGTTGGTAGAGAACAGATCTGGGACCAGGCTAGTAGAACATGGTTGTTGGTAGAGAACATATCTGGGACCAGGCTAGTAAAACATGGTTGTTGGTAGAGAACAGATATGGGACCAGGCTAGTAGAACATGGTTGATGGTAGAGAACAGATCTGGGACCAGGCTAGTAGAACCTGGTTGTTGGTAGAGAACAGATCTGGGACCAGGCTAGTAGAACCTGGTTGTTGGTAGAGAACAGATCTGGGACCAGGCTAGTAGAACATGGTTGTTGGTAGAGAACAGATCTGGGACCAGGCTAGTAGAACATGGTTGTTGGTAGAGAATAGATCTGGGACCAGGCTAGTAGAACCTGGTTGTTGGTAGAGAACAGATCTGGGACCAGGCTAGTAGAACATGGTTGTTGGTAGAGAACAGATCTGGGACCAGGCTAGTAGAACCTGGTTGTTGGTAGAGAACAGATCTGGGACCAGGCTAGTAGAACATGGTTGTTGGTAGAGAACAGATCTGGAACCAGGCTAGTAGAACATGGTTGTTGGTAGAGAACAGATCTGGGACCAGGCTAGTAGAACATGGTTGTTGGTAGAGAACAGATCTGGGACCAGGCTAGTAGAACATGGTTGTTGGTAGAGAACAGTTCTGGGACCAGGCTAGTAGAACCTGGTTGTTGGTAGAGAACAGATCTGGGACCAGGCTAGTAGAACATGGTTGTTGGTAGAGAACAGATCTGGGACCAGGCTAGTAGAACATGGTTGTTGGTAGAGAACAGTTCTGGGACCAGGCTAGTAGAACCTGGTTGTTGGTAGAGAACAGATCTGGGACCAGGCTAGTAGAACATGGTTGTTGGTAGAGAACAGATCTGGGACCAGGCTAGTAGAACCTGGTTGTTGGTAGAGAACAGATCTGGGACCAGGCTAGTAGAACATGGTTGTTGGTAGAGAACAGATCTGGGACCAGGCTAGTAGAACCTGGTTGTTGGTAGAGAACAGATCTGGGACCAGGCTAGTAGAACATGGTTGTTGGTAGAGAACAGATATGGGACCAGGCTAGTAGAACCTGGTTGTTGGTAGAGAACAGATCTGGGACCAGGATAGTAGAACCTGGTTGTTGGTAGAGAACAGATCTGGGACCAGGCTAGTAGAACATGGTTGTTGGTAGAGAACAGATCTGGGACCAGGCTAGTAGAACCTGGTTGTTGGTAGAGAACAGATATGGGACCAGGCTAGTAGAACATGGTTGTTGGTAGAAAACAGATCTGGGACCAGGCTAGTAGAACATGGTTGTTGGTAGAGAACAGATATGGGACCAGGCTAGTAGAACATGGTTGTTGGTAGAGAACAGATATGGGACCAGGCTAGTAGAACATGGTTGTTGGTAGAGAACAGATATGGGACCAGGCTAGTAGAACATGGTTGTTGGTAGAGAACAGATCTGGGACCAGGCTAGTAGAACCTGGTTGTTGGTAGAGAACAGATCTGGGACCAGGCTAGTAGAACCTGGTTGTTGGTAGAGAACAGATCTGGGACCAGGCTAGTAGAACATGGTTGTTGGTAGAGAACAGATCTGGAACCAGGCTAGTAGAACATGGTTGTTGGTAGAGAACAGATCTGGGACCAGGCTAGTAGAACATGGTTGATGGTAGAGAACAGATCTGGGACCAGGCTAGTAGAACCTGGTTGTTGGTAGAGAACAGATCTGGGACCAGGCTAGTAGAACATGGTTGATGGTAGAGAACAGATCTGGGACCAGGCTAGTAGAACCTGGTTGTTGGTAGAGAACAGATCTGGGACCAGGCTAGTAGAACATGGTTGTTGGTAGAGAACAGATCTGGGACCAGGCTAGTAAAACATGGTTGTTGGTAGAGAACAGTTCTGGGACCAGGCTAGTAGAACATGGTTGTTGGTAGAGAACAGATCTGGGACCAGGCTAGTAGAACATGGTTGTTGGTAGAGAACAGATCTGGGACCAGGCTAGTAGAACATGGTTGATGGTAGAGAACAGATCTGGGACCAGGCTAGTAGAACCTGGTTGTTGGTAGAGAACAGTTCTGGGACCAGGCTAGTAGAACATGGTTGATGGTAGAGAACAGATCTGGGACCAGGCTAGTAGAACCTGGTTGTTGGTAGAGAACAGATCTGGGACCAGGCTAGTAGAACATGGTTGTTGGTAGAGAACAGATCTGGGACCAGGCTAGTAGAACATGGTTGTTGGTAGAGAACATATCTGGGACCAGGCTAGTAAAACATGGTTGTTGGTAGAGAACAGATATGGGACCAGGCTAGTAGAACATGGTTGATGGTAGAGAACAGATCTGGGACCAGGCTAGTAGAACCTGGTTGTTGGTAGAGAACAGATCTGGGACCAGGCTAGTAGAACCTGGTTGTTGGTAGAGAACAGATATGGGACCAGGCTAGTAGAACATGGTTGTTGGTAGAGAACAGATATGGGACCAGGCTAGTAGAACATGGTTGTTGGTAGAGAACAGATCTGGGACCAGGCTAGTAGAACATGGTTGTTGGTAGAGAACAGATCTGGGACCAGGCTAGTAGAACATGGTTGTTGTTAGAGAACAGATCTGGGACCAGGCTAGTAGAACATGGTTGTTGGTAGAGAACAGTTCTGGGACCAGGCTAGTAGAACATGGTTGTTGGTAGAGAACAGATCTGGGACCAGGCTAGTAGAACATGGTTGTTGGTAAAGAACAGATCTGGGACCAGGCTAGTAGAACATGGTTGTTGGTAGAGAACAGATCTGGGACCAGGCTAGTAGAACCTGGTTGTTGGTAGAGAACAGATCTGGGACCAGGCTATTAGAACATGGTTGTTGGTAGAGAACAGTTCTGGGACCAGGCTAGTAGAACCTGGTTGTTGGTAGAGAACAGTTCTGGGACCAGGCTAGTAGAACATGGTTGTTGGTAGAGAACAGATCTGGGACCAGGCTAGTAGAACATGGTTTTTGGTAGAGAACAGTTCTGGGACCAGGCTAGTAGAACATGGTTGTTGGTAGAGAACAGATCTGGGACCAGGCTAGTAGAACATGGTTGTTGGTAGAGAACAGATCTGGGACCAGGCTAGTAGAACATGGTTGTTGGTAGAGAACAGATCTGGGACCAGGCTAGTAGGACATGGTTGTTGGTAGAGAACAGATCTGGGACCAGGCTAGTAGAACCTGGTTGTTGGTAGAGAACAGATCTGGGACCAGGCCAGTAGAACATGGTTGTTGGTAGAGAACAGATCTGGGACCAGGCTAGTAGAACATGGTTGTTGGTAGAGAACAGATCTGGGACCAGGCTAGTAGAACATGGTTGTTGGTAGAGAACAGATCTGGGACCAGGCTAGTAGAACATGGTTGTTGGTAGAGAACAGATCTGGGACCAGGCTAGTAGAACCTGGTTGTTGGTAGAGAACAGATCTGGGACCAGGCTAGTAGAACATGGTTGTTGGTAGAGAACAGATCTGGGACCAGGCTAGTAGAACATGGTTGTTGGTAGAGAACAGATATGGGACCAGGCTAGTAGAACATGGTTGTTGGTAGAGAACAGATATGGGACCAGGCTAGTAGAACATGGTTGTTGGTAGAGAACAGATCTGGGACCAGGCTAGTAGAACATGGTTGTTGGTAGAGAACAGATCTGGGACCAGGCTAGTAGAACATGGTTGTTGGTAGAGAACAGATCTGGGACCAGGCTAGTAGAACATGGTTGTTGGTAGAGAACAGTTCTGGGACCAGGCTAGTAGAACCTGGTTGTTGGTAGAGAACAGATCTGGGACCAGGCTAGTAGAACATGGTTGTTGGTAGAGAACAGATCTGGGACCAGGCTAGTAGAACATGGTTGTTGGTAGAGAACAGTTCTGGGACCAGGCTAGTAGAACCTGGTTGTTGGTAGAGAACAGATCTGGGACCAGGCTAGTAGAACATGGTTGTTGGTAGAGAACAGATCTGGGACCAGGCTAGTAGAACCTGGTTGTTGGTAGAGAACAGATCTGGGACCAGGCTAGTAGAACATGGTTGTTGGTAGAGAACAGATCTGGGACCAGGCTAGTAGAACCTGGTTGTTGGTAGAGAACAGATCTGGGACCAGGCTAGTAGAACATGGTTGTTGGTAGAGAACAGATCTGGGACCAGGCTAGTAGAACCTGGTTGTTGGTAGAGAACAGATATGGGACCAGGCTAGTAGAACATGGTTGTTGGTAGAGAACAGATCTGGGACCAGGCTAGTAGAACATGGTTGTTGGTAGAGAACAGATATGGGACCAGGCTAGTAGAACATGGTTGTTGGTAGAGAACAGATATGGGACCAGGCTAGTAGAACATGGTTGTTGGTAGAGAACAGATCTGGGACCAGGCTAGTAGAACATGGTTGTTGGTAGAGAACAGATCTGGGACCAGGCTAGTAGAACATGGTTGTTGTTAGAGAACAGATCTGGGACCAGGCTAGTAGAACATGGTTGTTGGTAGAAAACAGTTCTGGGACCACGCTAGTAGAACATGGTTGTTGGTAGAGAACAGATCTGGGACCAGGCTAGTAGAACATGGTTGTTGGTAAAGAACAGATCTGGGACCAGGCTAGTAGAACATGGTTGTTGGTAGAGAACAGATCTGGGACCAGGCTAGTAGAACCTGGTTGTTGGTAGAGAACAGATCTGGGACCAGGCTAGTAGAACATGGTTGTTGGTAGAGAACAGTTCTGGGACCAGGCTAGTAGAACCTGGTTGTTGGTAGAGAACAGTTCTGGGACCAGGCTAGTAGAACATGGTTGTTGGTAGAGAACAGATATGGGACCAGGCTAGTAGAACATGGTTGTTGGTAGAGAACAGATATGGGACCAGGCTAGTAGAACATGGTTGTTGGTAGAGAACAGATCTGGGACCAGGCTAGTAGAACATGGTTGTTGGTAGAGAACAGATCTGGGACCAGGCTAGTAGAACATGGTTGTTGGTAGAGAACAGATCTGGGACCAGGCTAGTAGAACATGGTTGTTGGTAGAGAACAGTTCTGGGACCAGGCTAGTAGAACCTGGTTGTTGGTAGAGAACAGATCTGGGACCAGGCTAGTAGAACATGGTTGTTGGTAGAGAACAGATCTGGGACCAGGCTAGTAGAACATGGTTGTTGGTAGAGAACAGTTCTGGGACCAGGCTAGTAGAACCTGGTTGTTGGTAGAGAACAGATCTGGGACCAGGCTAGTAGAACATGGTTGTTGGTAGAGAACAGATCTGGGACCAGGCTAGTAGAACCTGGTTGTTGGTAGAGAACAGATCTGGGACCAGGCTAGTAGAACATGGTTGTTGGTAGAGAACAGATCTGGGACCAGGCTAGTAGAACCTGGTTGTTGGTAGAGAACAGATCTGGGACCAGGCTAGTAGAACATGGTTGTTGGTAGAGAACAGATCTGGGACCAGGCTAGTAGAACCTGGTTGTTGGTAGAGAACAGATATGGGACCAGGCTAGTAGAACATGGTTGTTGGTAGAGAACAGATCTGGGACCAGGCTAGTAGAACATGGTTGTTGGTAGAGAACAGATATGGGACCAGGCTAGTAGAACATGGTTGTTGGTAGAGAACAGATATGGGACCAGGCTAGTAGAACATGGTTGTTGGTAGAGAACAGATCTGGGACCAGGCTAGTAGAACATGGTTGTTGGTAGAGAACAGATCTGGGACCAGGCTAGTAGAACATGGTTGTTGTTAGAGAACAGATCTGGGACCAGGCTAGTAGAACATGGTTGTTGGTAGAGAACAGTTCTGGGACCAGGCTAGTAGAACATGGTTGTTGGTAGAGAACAGATCTGGGACCAGGCTAGTAGAACATGGTTGTTGGTAAAGAACAGATCTGGGACCAGGCTAGTAGAACATGGTTGTTGGTAGAGAACAGATCTGGGACCAGGCTAGTAGAACCTGGTTGTTGGTAGAGAACAGATCTGGGACCAGGCTAGTAGAACATGGTTGTTGGTAGAGAACAGTTCTGGGACCAGGCTAGTAGAACCTGGTTGTTGGTAGAGAACAGTTCTGGGACCAGGCTAGTAGAACATGGTTGTTGGTAGAGAACAGATCTGGGACCAGGCTAGTAGAACATGGTTGTTGGTAGAGAACAGTTCTGGGACCAGGCTAGTAGAACATGGTTGTTGGTAGAGAACAGATCTGGGACCAGGCTAGTAGAACATGGTTGTTGGTAGAGAACAGATCTGGGACCAGGCTAGTAGAACATGGTTGTTGGTAGAGAACAGATCTGGGACCAGGCTAGTAGGACATGGTTGTTGGTAGAGAACAGATCTGGGACCAGGCTAGTAGAACATGGTTGTTGGTAGAGAACAGATCTGGGACCAGGCCAGTAGAACATGGTTGTTGGTAGAGAACAGATCTGGGACCAGGCTAGTAGAACATGGTTGTTGGTAGAGACCAGATCTGGGACCAGGCTAGTAGAACATGGTTGTTGGTAGAGAACAGATCTGGGACCAGGCTAGTAGAACATGGTTGTTGGTAGAGAACAGATCTGGGACCAGGCTAGTAGAACATGGTTGTTGGTAGAGAACAGATCTGGGACCAGGCTAGTAGAACCTGGTTGTTGGTAGAGAACAGATCTGGGACCAGGCTAGTAGAACATGGTTGTTGGTAGAGAACAGATCTGGGACCAGGCTAGTAGAACATGGTTGTTGGTAGAGAACAGATATGGGACCAGGCTAGTAGAACATGGTTGTTGGTAGAGAACAGATATGGGACCAGGCTAGTAGAACATGGTTGTTGGTAGAGAACAGATCTGGGACCAGGCTAGTAGAACATGGTTGTTGGTAGAGAACAGATCTGGGACCAGGCTAGTAGAACATGGTTGTTGGTAGAGAACAGATCTGGGACCAGGCTAGTAGAACCTGGTTGTTGGTAGAGAACAGATCTGGGACCAGGCTAGTAGAACATGGTTGTTGGTAGAGAACAGATATGGGACCAGGCTAGTAGAACCTGGTTGTTGGTAGAGAACAGATCTGGGACCAGGATAGTAGAACCTGGTTGTTGGTAGAGAACAGATCTGGGACCAGGCTAGTAGAACATGGTTGTTGGTAGAGAACAGATCTGGGACCAGGCTAGTAGAACCTGGTTGTTGGTAGAGAACATATATGGGACCAGGCTAGTAGAACATGGTTGTTGGTAGAGAACAGATCTGGGACCAGGCTAGTAGAACATGGTTGTTGGTAGAGAACAGATATGGGACCAGGCTAGTAGAACATGGTTGTTGGTAGAGAACAGATATGGGACCAGGCTAGTAGAACATGGTTGTTGGTAGAGAACAGATCTGGGACCAGGCTAGTAGAACATGGTTGTTGGTAGAGAACAGATCTGGGACCAGGCTAGTAGAACATGGTTGTTGTTAGAGAACAGATCTGGGACCAGGCTAGTAGAACATGGTTGTTGGTAGAGAACAGTTTTGGGACCAGGCTAGTAGAACATGGTTGTTGGTAGAGAACAGATCTGGGACCAGGCTAGTAGAACATGGTTGTTGGTAAAGAACAGATCTGGGACCAGGCTAGTAGAACATGGTTGTTGGTAGAGAACAGATCTGGGACCAGGCTAGTAGAACCTGGTTGTTGGTAGAGAACAGATCTGGGACCAGGCTAGTAGAACATGGTTGTTGGTAGAGAACAGTTCTGGGACCAGGCTAGTAGAACCTGGTTGTTGGTAGAGAACAGTTCTGGGACCAGGCTAGTAGAACATGGTTGTTGGTAGAGAACAGATCTGGGACCAGGCTAGTAGAACATGGTTGTTGGTAGAGAACAGTTCTGGGACCAGGCTAGTAGAACATGGTTGTTGGTAGAGAACAGATCTGGGACCAGGCTAGTAGAACATGGTTGTTGGTAGAGAACAGATCTGGGACCAGGCTAGTAGAACATGGTTGTTGGTAGAGAACAGATCTGGGACCAGGCTAGTAGGACATGGTTGTTGGTAGAGAACAGATCTGGGACCAGGCTAGTAGAACCTGGTTGTTGGTAGAGAACAGATCTGGGACCAGGCCAGTAGAACATGGTTGTTGGTAGAGAACAGATCTGGGACCAGGCTAGTAGAACATGGTTGTTGGTAGAGAACAGATCTGGGACCAGGCTAGTAGAACATGGTTGTTGGTAGAGAACAGATCTGGGACCAGGCTAGTAGAACATGGTTGTTGGTAGAGAACAGATCTGAGACCAGGCTAGTAGAACATGGTTGTTGGTAGAGAACAGATCTGGGACCAGGCTAGTAGAACCTGGTTGTTGGTAGAGAACAGATCTGGGACCAGGCTAGTAGAACATGGTTGTTGGTAGAGAACAGATCTGGGACCAGGCTAGTAGAACATGGTTGTTGGTAGAGAACAGATATTGGACCAGGCTAGTAGAACATGGTTGTTGGTAGAGAACAGATATGGGACCAGGCTAGTAGAACATGGTTGTTGGTAGAGAACAGATCTGGGACCAGGCTAGTAGAACATGGTTGTTGGTAGAGAACAGATCTGGGACCAGGCTAGTAGAACATGGTTGTTGGTAGAGAACAGATCTGGGACCAGGCTAGTAGAACATGGTTGTTGGTAGAGAACAGTTCTGGGACCAGGCTAGTAGAACCTGGTTGTTGGTAGAGAACAGATCTGGGACCAGGCTAGTAGAACATGGTTGTTGGTAGAGAACAGATCTGGGACCAGGCTAGTAGAACATGGTTGTTGGTAGAGAACAGTTCTGGGACCAGGCTAGTAGAACCTGGTTGTTGGTAGAGAACAGATCTGGGACCAGGCTAGTAGAACATGGTTGTTGGTAGAGAACAGATCTGGGACCAGGCTAGTAGAACCTGGTTGTTGGTAGAGAACAGATCTGGGACCAGGCTAGTAGAACATGGTTGTTGGTAGAGAACAGATCTGGGACCAGGCTAGTAGAACCTGGTTGTTGGTAGAGAACAGATCTGGGACCAGGCTAGTAGAACATGGTTGTTGGTAGAGAACAGATCTGGGACCAGGCTAGTAGAACCTGGTTGTTGGTAGAGAACAGATATGGGACCAGGCTAGTAGAACATGGTTGTTGGTAGAGAACAGATCTGGGACCAGGCTAGTAGAACATGGTTGTTGGTAGAGAACAGATATGGGACCAGGCTAGTAGAACATGGTTGTTGGTAGAGAACAGATATGGGACCAGGCTAGTAGAACATGGTTGTTGGTAGAGAACAGATCTGGGACCAGGCTAGTAGAACATGGTTGTTGGTAGAGAACAGATCTGGGACCAGGCTAGTAGAACATGGTTGTTGTTAGAGAACAGATCTGGGACCAGGCTAGTAGAACATGGTTGTTGGTAGAGAACAGTTCTGGGACCACGCTAGTAGAACATGGTTGTTGGTAGAGAACAGATCTGGGACCAGGCTAGTAGAACATGGTTGTTGGTAAAGAACAGATCTGGGACCAGGCTAGTAGAACATGGTTGTTGGTAGAGAACAGATCTGGGACCAGGCTAGTAGAACCTGGTTGTTGGTAGAGAACAGATCTGGGACCAGGCTAGTAGAACATGGTTGTTGGTAGAGAACAGTTCTGGGACCAGGCTAGTAGAACCTGGTTGTTGGTAGAGAACAGTTCTGGGACCAGGCTAGTAGAACATGGTTGTTGGTAGAGAACAGATCTGGGACCAGGCTAGTAGAACATGGTTGTTGGTAGAGAACAGATCTGGGACCAGGCTAGTAGAACATGGTTGTTGGTAGAGAACAGATCTGGGACCAGGCTAGTAGAACATGGTTGTTGGTAGAGAACAGTTCTGGGACCAGGCTAGTAGAACCTGGTTGTTGGTAGAGAACAGATCTGGGACCAGGCTAGTAGAACATGGTTGTTGGTAGAGAACAGATCTGGGACCAGGCTAGTAGAACATGGATGTTGGTAGAGAACAGTTCTGGGACCAGGCTAGTAGAACCTGGTTGTTGGTAGAGAACAGATCTGGGACCAGGCTAGTAGAACATGGTTGTTGGTAGAGAACAGATCTGGGACCAGGCTAGTAGAACCTGGTTGTTGGTAGAGAACAGATCTGGGACCAGGCTAGTAGAACATGGTTGTTGGTAGAGAACAGATCTGGGACCAGGCTAGTAGAACCTGGTTGTTGGTAGAGAACAGATCTGGGACCAGGCTAGTAGAACCTGGTTGTTGGTAGAGAACAGATATGGGACCAGGCTAGTAGAACATGGTTGTTGGTAGAGAACAGATATGGGACCAGGCTAGTAGAACATGGTTGTTGGTAGAGAACAGATCTGGGACCAGGCTAGTAGAACATGGTTGTTGGTAGAGAACAGATATGGGACCAGGCTAGTAGAACATGGTTGTTGGTAGAGAACAGATATGGGACCAGGCTAGTAGAACATGGTTGTTGGTAGAGAACAGATCTGGGACCAGGCTAGTAGAACATGGTTGTTGGTAGAGAACAGATCTGGGACCAGGCTAGTAGAACATGGTTGTTGGTAGAGAACAGTTCTGGGACCAGGCTAGTAGAACATGGTTGTTGGTAGAGAACAGATCTGGGACCAGGCTAGTAGAACATGGTTGTTGGTAAAGAACAGATCTGGGACCAGGCTAGTAGAACATGGTTGTTGGTAGAGAACAGATCTGGGACCAGGCTAGTAGAACCTGGTTGTTGGTAGAGAACAGATCTGGGACCAGGCTAGTAGAACATGGTTGTTGGTAGAGAACAGATCTGGGACCAGGCTAGTAGAACATGGTTGTTGGTAGAGAACAGTTCTGGGACCAGGCTAGTAGAACATGGTTGTTGGTAGAGAACAGATCTGGGACCAGGCTAGTAGAACATGGTTGTTGGTAGAGAACAGATCTGGGACCAGGCTAGTAGAACATGGTTGTTGGTAGAGAACAGATCTGGGACCAGGCTAGTAGGACATGGTTGTTGGTAGAGAACAGATCTGGGACCAGGCTAGTAGAACCTGGTTGTTGGTAGAGAACAGATCTGGGACCAGGCCAGTAGAACATGGTTGTTGGTAGAGAACAGATCTGGGACCAGGCTAGTAGAACATGGTTGTTGGTAGAGACCAGATCTGGGACCAGGCTAGTAGAACATGGTTGTTGGTAGAGAACAGATCTGGGACCAGGCTAGTAGAACATGGTTGTTGGTAGAGAACAGATCTGGGACCAGGCTAGTAGAACATGGTTGTTGGTAGAGAACAGATCTGGGACCAGGCTAGTAGAACCTGGTTGTTGGTAGAGAACAGATCTGGGACCAGGCTAGTAGAACATGGTTGTTGGTAGAGAACAGATCTGGGACCAGGCTAGTAGAACATGGTTGTTGGTAGAGAACAGATCTGGGACCAGGCTAGTAGAACATGGTTGTTGGTAGAGAACAGATCTGGGACCAGGCTAGTAGAACATGGTTGTTGGTAGAGAACAGATCTGGGACCAGGCTAGTAGAACATGGTTGTTGGTAGAGAACAGATCTGGGACCAGGCTAGTAGAACATGGTTGTTGGTAGAGAACAGATCTGGGACCAGGCTAGTAGAACATGGTTGTTGGTAGAGAACAGATCTGGGACCAGGCTAGTAGAACATGGTTGTTGGTAGAGAACAGTTCTGGGACCAGGCTAGTAGAACATGGTTGTTGGTAGAGAACAGATATGGGACCAGGCTAGTAGAACATGGTTGTTGGTAGAGAACAGATCTGGGACCAGGCTAGTAGAACATGGTTGTTGTTAGAGAACAGATCTGGGACCAGGCTAGTAGAACATGGTTGTTGGTAGAGAACAGTTCTGGGACCAGGCTAGTAGAACATGGTTGTTGGTAGAGAACAGATCTGGGACCAGGCTAGTAGAACATGGTTGTTGGTAAAGAACAGATCTGGGACCAGGCTAGTAGAACATGGTTGTTGGTAGAGAACAGATCTGGGACCAGGCTAGTAGAACCTGGTTGTTGGTAGAGAACAGATCTGGGACCAGGCTAGTAGAACCTGGTTGTTGGTAGAGAACAGATCTGGGACCAGGCTAGTAGAACATGGTTGTTGGTAGAGAACAGTTCTGGGACCAGGCTAGTAGAACCTGGTTGTTGGTAGAGAACAGTTCTGGGACCAGGCTAGTAGAACATGGTTGTTGGTAGAGAACAGATCTGGGACCAGGCTAGTAGAACATGGTTGTTGGTAGAGAACAGTTCTGGGACCAGGCTAGTAGAACATGGTTGTTGGTAGAGAACAGATCTGGGACCAGGCTAGTAGAACATGGTTGTTGGTAGAGAACAGATCTGGGACCAGGCTAGTAGAACATGGTTGTTGGTAGAGAACAGATCTGGGACCAGGCTAGTAGGACATGGTTGTTGGTAGAGAACAGATCTGGGACCAGGCTAGTAGAACATGGTTGTTGGTAGAGAACAGATCTGGGACCAGGCCAGTAGAACATGGTTGTTGGTAGAGAACAGATCTGGGACCAGGCTAGTAGAACATGGTTGTTGGTAGAGACCAGATCTGGGACCAGGCTAGTAGAACATGGTTGTTGGTAGAGAACAGATCTGGGACCAGGCTAGTAGAACATGGTTGTTGGTAGAGAACAGATCTGGGACCAGGCTAGTAGAACATGGTTGTTGGTAGAGAACAGATCTGGGACCAGGCTAGTAGAACCTGGTTGTTGGTAGAGAACAGATCTGGGACCAGGCTAGTAGAACATGGTTGTTGGTAGAGAACAGATCTGGGACCAGGCTAGTAGAACATGGTTGTTGGTAGAGAACAGATATGGGACCAGGCTAGTAGAACATGGTTGTTGGTAGAGAACAGATATGGGACCAGGCTAGTAGAACATGGTTGTTGGTAGAGAACAGATCTGGGACCAGGCTAGTAGAACATGGTTGTTGGTAGAGAACAGATCTGGGACCAGGCTAGTAGAACATGGTTGTTGGTAGAGAACAGATCTGGGACCAGGCTAGTAGAACCTGGTTGTTGGTAGAGAACAGATCTGGGACCAGGCTAGTAGAACATGGTTGTTGGTAGAGAACAGATATGGGACCAGGCTAGTAGAACCTGGTTGTTGGTAGAGAACAGATCTGGGACCAGGATAGTAGAACCTGGTTGTTGGTAGAGAACAGATCTGGGACCAGGCTAGTAGAACATGGTTGTTGGTAGAGAACAGATCTGGGACCAGGCTAGTAGAACCTGGTTGTTGGTAGAGAACATATATGGGACCAGGCTAGTAGAACATGGTTGTTGGTAGAGAACAGATCTGGGACCAGGCTAGTAGAACATGGTTGTTGGTAGAGAACAGATATGGGACCAGGCTAGTAGAACATGGTTGTTGGTAGAGAACAGATATGGGACCAGGCTAGTAGAACATGGTTGTTGGTAGAGAACAGATCTGGGACCAGGCTAGTAGAACATGGTTGTTGGTAGAGAACAGATCTGGGACCAGGCTAGTAGAACATGGTTGTTGTTAGAGAACAGATCTGGGACCAGGCTAGTAGAACATGGTTGTTGGTAGAGAACAGTTTTGGGACCAGGCTAGTAGAACATGGTTGTTGGTAGAGAACAGATCTGGGACCAGGCTAGTAGAACATGGTTGTTGGTAAAGAACAGATCTGGGACCAGGCTAGTAGAACATGGTTGTTGGTAGAGAACAGATCTGGGACCAGGCTAGTAGAACCTGGTTGTTGGTAGAGAACAGATCTGGGACCAGGCTAGTAGAACATGGTTGTTGGTAGAGAACAGTTCTGGGACCAGGCTAGTAGAACCTGGTTGTTGGTAGAGAACAGTTCTGGGACCAGGCTAGTAGAACATGGTTGTTGGTAGAGAACAGATCTGGGACCAGGCTAGTAGAACATGGTTGTTGGTAGAGAACAGTTCTGGGACCAGGCTAGTAGAACATGGTTGTTGGTAGAGAACAGATCTGGGACCAGGCTAGTAGAACATGGTTGTTGGTAGAGAACAGATCTGGGACCAGGCTAGTAGAACATGGTTGTTGGTAGAGAACAGATCTGGGACCAGGCTAGTAGGACATGGTTGTTGGTAGAGAACAGATCTGGGACCAGGCTAGTAGAACCTGGTTGTTGGTAGAGAACAGATCTGGGACCAGGCCAGTAGAACATGGTTGTTGGTAGAGAACAGATCTGGGACCAGGCTAGTAGAACATGGTTGTTGGTAGAGAACAGATCTGGGACCAGGCTAGTAGAACATGGTTGTTGGTAGAGAACAGATCTGGGACCAGGCTAGTAGAACATGGTTGTTGGTAGAGAACAGATCTGGGACCAGGCTAGTAGAACATGGTTGTTGGTAGAGAACAGATCTGGGACCAGGCTAGTAGAACCTGGTTGTTGGTAGAGAACAGATCTGGGACCAGGCTAGTAGAACATGGTTGTTGGTAGAGAACAGATCTGGGACCAGGCTAGTAGAACATGGTTGTTGGTAGAGAACAGATATTGGACCAGGCTAGTAGAACATGGTTGTTGGTAGAGAACAGATATGGGACCAGGCTAGTAGAACATGGTTGTTGGTAGAGAACAGATCTGGGACCAGGCTAGTAGAACATGGTTGTTGGTAGAGAACAGATCTGGGACCAGGCTAGTAGAACATGGTTGTTGGTAGAGAACAGATCTGGGACCAGGCTAGTAGAACATGGTTGTTGGTAGAGAACAGTTCTGGGACCAGGCTAGTAGAACCTGGTTGTTGGTAGAGAACAGATCTGGGACCAGGCTAGTAGAACATGGTTGTTGGTAGAGAACAGATCTGGGACCAGGCTAGTAGAACATGGTTGTTGGTAGAGAACAGTTCTGGGACCAGGCTAGTAGAACCTGGTTGTTGGTAGAGAACAGATCTGGGACCAGGCTAGTAGAACATGGTTGTTGGTAGAGAACAGATCTGGGACCAGGCTAGTAGAACCTGGTTGTTGGTAGAGAACAGATCTGGGACCAGGCTAGTAGAACATGGTTGTTGGTAGAGAACAGATCTGGGACCAGGCTAGTAGAACCTGGTTGTTGGTAGAGAACAGATCTGGGACCAGGCTAGTAGAACATGGTTGTTGGTAGAGAACAGATCTGGGACCAGGCTAGTAGAACCTGGTTGTTGGTAGAGAACAGATATGGGACCAGGCTAGTAGAACATGGTTGTTGGTAGAGAACAGATCTGGGACCAGGCTAGTAGAACATGGTTGTTGGTAGAGAACAGATATGGGACCAGGCTAGTAGAACATGGTTGTTGGTAGAGAACAGATATAGGACCAGGCTAGTAGAACATGGTTGTTGGTAGAGAACAGATCTGGGACCAGGCTAGTAGAACATGGTTGTTGGTAGAGAACAGATCTGGGACCAGGCTAGTAGAACATGGTTGTTGGTAGAGAACAGATATGGGACCAGGCTAGTAGAACCTGGTTGTTGGTAGAGAACAGATCTGGGACCAGGATAGTAGAACCTGGTTGTTGGTAGAGAACAGATCTGGGACCAGGCTAGTAGAACATGGTTGTTGGTAGAGAACAGATCTGGGACCAGGCTAGTAGAACCTGGTTGTTGGTAGAGAACATATATGGGACCAGGCTAGTAGAACATGGTTGTTGGTAGAGAACAGATCTGGGACCAGGCTAGTAGAACATGGTTGTTGGTAGAGAACAGATATGGGACCAGGCTAGTAGAACATGGTTGTTGGTAGAGAACAGATATGGGACCAGGCTAGTAGAACATGGTTGTTGGTAGAGAACAGATCTGGGACCAGGCTAGTAGAACATGGTTGTTGGTAGAGAACAGATCTGGGACCAGGCTAGTAGAACATGGTTGTTGTTAGAGAACAGATCTGGGACCAGGCTAGTAGAACATGGTTGTTGGTAGAGAACAGTTTTGGGACCAGGCTAGTAGAACATGGTTGTTGGTAGAGAACAGATCTGGGACCAGGCTAGTAGAACATGGTTGTTGGTAAAGAACAGATCTGGGACCAGGCTAGTAGAACATGGTTGTTGGTAGAGAACAGATCTGGGACCAGGCTAGTAGAACCTGGTTGTTGGTAGAGAACAGATCTGGGACCAGGCTAGTAGAACATGGTTGTTGGTAGAGAACAGTTCTGGGACCAGGCTAGTAGAACCTGGTTGTTGGTAGAGAACAGTTCTGGGACCAGGCTAGTAGAACATGGTTGTTGGTAGAGAACAGATCTGGGACCAGGCTAGTAGAACATGGTTGTTGGTAGAGAACAGTTCTGGGACCAGGCTAGTAGAACATGGTTGTTGGTAGAGAACAGATCTGGGACCAGGCTAGTAGAACATGGTTGTTGGTAGAGAACAGATCTGGGACCAGGCTAGTAGAACATGGTTGTTGGTAGAGAACAGATCTGGGACCAGGCTAGTAGGACATGGTTGTTGGTAGAGAACAGATCTGGGACCAGGCTAGTAGAACCTGGTTGTTGGTAGAGAACAGATCTGGGACCAGGCCAGTAGAACATGGTTGTTGGTAGAGAACAGATCTGGGACCAGGCTAGTAGAACATGGTTGTTGGTAGAGAACAGATCTGGGACCAGGCTAGTAGAACATGGTTGTTGGTAGAGAACAGATCTGGGACCAGGCTAGTAGAACATGGTTGTTGGTAGAGAACAGATCTGGGACCAGGCTAGTAGAACATGGTTGTTGGTAGAGAACAGATCTGGGACCAGGCTAGTAGAACCTGGTTGTTGGTAGAGAACAGATCTGGGACCAGGCTAGTAGAACATGGTTGTTGGTAGAGAACAGATCTGGGACCAGGCTAGTAGAACATGGTTGTTGGTAGAGAACAGATATTGGACCAGGCTAGTAGAACATGGTTGTTGGTAGAGAACAGATATGGGACCAGGCTAGTAGAACATGGTTGTTGGTAGAGAACAGATCTGGGACCAGGCTAGTAGAACATGGTTGTTGGTAGAGAACAGATCTGGGACCAGGCTAGTAGAACATGGTTGTTGGTAGAGAACAGATCTGGGACCAGGCTAGTAGAACATGGTTGTTGGTAGAGAACAGTTCTGGGACCAGGCTAGTAGAACCTGGTTGTTGGTAGAGAACAGATCTGGGACCAGGCTAGTAGAACATGGTTGTTGGTAGAGAACAGATCTGGGACCAGGCTAGTAGAACATGGTTGTTGGTAGAGAACAGTTCTGGGACCAGGCTAGTAGAACCTGGTTGTTGGTAGAGAACAGATCTGGGACCAGGCTAGTAGAACATGGTTGTTGGTAGAGAACAGATCTGGGACCAGGCTAGTAGAACCTGGTTGTTGGTAGAGAACAGATCTGGGACCAGGCTAGTAGAACATGGTTGTTGGTAGAGAACAGATCTGGGACCAGGCTAGTAGAACCTGGTTGTTGGTAGAGAACAGATCTGGGACCAGGCTAGTAGAACATGGTTGTTGGTAGAGAACAGATCTGGGACCAGGCTAGTAGAACCTGGTTGTTGGTAGAGAACAGATATGGGACCAGGCTAGTAGAACATGGTTGTTGGTAGAGAACAGATCTGGGACCAGGCTAGTAGAACATGGTTGTTGGTAGAGAACAGATATGGGACCAGGCTAGTAGAACATGGTTGTTGGTAGAGAACAGATATGGGACCAGGCTAGTAGAACATGGTTGTTGGTAGAGAACAGATCTGGGACCAGGCTAGTAGAACATGGTTGTTGGTAGAGAACAGATCTGGGACCAGGCTAGTAGAACATGGTTGTTGTTAGAGAACAGATCTGGGACCAGGCTAGTAGAACATGGTTGTTGGTAGAGAACAGTTCTGGGACCACGCTAGTAGAACATGGTTGTTGGTAGAGAACAGATCTGGGACCAGGCTAGTAGAACATGGTTGTTGGTAAAGAACAGATCTGGGACCAGGCTAGTAGAACATGGTTGTTGGTAGAGAACAGATCTGGGACCAGGCTAGTAGAACCTGGTTGTTGGTAGAGAACAGATCTGGGACCAGGCTAGTAGAACATGGTTGTTGGTAGAGAACAGTTCTGGGACCAGGCTAGTAGAACCTGGTTGTTGGTAGAGAACAGTTCTGGGACCAGGCTAGTAGAACATGGTTGTTGGTAGAGAACAGATCTGGGACCAGGCTAGTAGAACATGGTTGTTGGTAGAGAACAGATCTGGGACCAGGCTAGTAGAACATGGTTGTTGGTAGAGAACAGATCTGGGACCAGGCTAGTAGAACATGGTTGTTGGTAGAGAACAGTTCTGGGACCAGGCTAGTAGAACCTGGTTGTTGGTAGAGAACAGATCTGGGACCAGGCTAGTAGAACATGGTTGTTGGTAGAGAACAGATCTGGGACCAGGCTAGTAGAACATGGTTGTTGGTAGAGAACAGTTCTGGGACCAGGCTAGTAGAACCTGGTTGTTGGTAGAGAACAGATCTGGGACCAGGCTAGTAGAACATGGTTGTTGGTAGAGAACAGATCTGGGACCAGGCTAGTAGAACCTGGTTGTTGGTAGAGAACAGATCTGGGACCAGGCTAGTAGAACATGGTTGTTGGTAGAGAACAGATCTGGGACCAGGCTAGTAGAACCTGGTTGTTGGTAGAGAACAGATCTGGGACCAGGCTAGTAGAACCTGGTTGTTGGTAGAGAACAGATATGGGACCAGGCTAGTAGAACATGGTTGTTGGTAGAGAACAGATATGGGACCAGGCTAGTAGAACATGGTTGTTGGTAGAGAACAGATCTGGGACCAGGCTAGTAGAACATGGTTGTTGGTAGAGAACAGATATGGGACCAGGCTAGTAGAACATGGTTGTTGGTAGAGAACAGATATGGGACCAGGCTAGTAGAACATGGTTGTTGGTAGAGAACAGATCTGGGACCAGGCTAGTAGAACATGGTTGTTGGTAGAGAACAGATCTGGGACCAGGCTAGTAGAACATGGTTGTTGGTAGAGAACAGTTCTGGGACCAGGCTAGTAGAACATGGTTGTTGGTAGAGAACAGATCTGGGACCAGGCTAGTAGAACATGGTTGTTGGTAAAGAACAGATCTGGGACCAGGCTAGTAGAACATGGTTGTTGGTAGAGAACAGATCTGGGACCAGGCTAGTAGAACCTGGTTGTTGGTAGAGAACAGATCTGGGACCAGGCTAGTAGAACATGGTTGTTGGTAGAGAACAGATCTGGGACCAGGCTAGTAGAACATGGTTGTTGGTAGAGAACAGTTCTGGGACCAGGCTAGTAGAACATGGTTGTTGGTAGAGAACAGATCTGGGACCAGGCTAGTAGAACATGGTTGTTGGTAGAGAACAGATCTGGGACCAGGCTAGTAGAACATGGTTGTTGGTAGAGAACAGATCTGGGACCAGGCTAGTAGGACATGGTTGTTGGTAGAGAACAGATCTGGGACCAGGCTAGTAGAACCTGGTTGTTGGTAGAGAACAGATCTGGGACCAGGCCAGTAGAACATGGTTGTTGGTAGAGAACAGATCTGGGACCAGGCTAGTAGAACATGGTTGTTGGTAGAGACCAGATCTGGGACCAGGCTAGTAGAACATGGTTGTTGGTAGAGAACAGATCTGGGACCAGGCTAGTAGAACATGGTTGTTGGTAGAGAACAGATCTGGGACCAGGCTAGTAGAACATGGTTGTTGGTAGAGAACAGATCTGGGACCAGGCTAGTAGAACCTGGTTGTTGGTAGAGAACAGATCTGGGACCAGGCTAGTAGAACATGGTTGTTGGTAGAGAACAGATCTGGGACCAGGCTAGTAGAACATGGTTGTTGGTAGAGAACAGATATGGGACCAGGCTAGTAGAACATGGTTGTTGGTAGAGAACAGATCTGGGACCAGGCTAGTAGAACATGGTTGTTGGTAGAGAACAGATCTGGGACCAGGCTAGTAGAACATGGTTGTTGGTAGAGAACAGATCTGGGACCAGGCTAGTAGAACATGGTTGTTGGTAGAGAACAGATCTGGGACCAGGCTAGTAGAACATGGTTGTTGGTAGAGAACAGATCTGGGACCAGGCTAGTAGAACATGGTTGTTGGTAGAGAACAGTTCTGGGACCAGGCTAGTAGAACATGGTTGTTGGTAGAGAACAGATCTGGGACCAGGCCAGTAGAACATGGTTGTTGGTAGAGAACAGATCTGGGACCAGGCTAGTAGAACATGGTTGTTGGTAGAGAACAGATCTGGGACCAGGCTAGTAGAACATGGTTGTTAGTAGAGAACAGATCTGGGACCAGGCTAGTAGAACATGGTTGTTGTTAGAGAACAGATCTGGGACCAGGCTAGTAGAACATGGTTGTTGGTAGAGAACAGTTCTGGGACCAGGCTAGTAGAACATGGTTGTTGGTAGAGAACAGATCTGGGACCAGGCTAGTAGAACATGGTTGTTGGTAAAGAACAGATCTGGGACCAGGCTAGTAGAACATGGTTGTTGGTAGAGAACAGATCTGGGACCAGGCTAGTAGAACCTGGTTGTTGGTAGAGAACAGATCTGGGACCAGGCTAGTAGAACATGGTTGTTGGTAGAGAACAGATCTGGGACCAGGCTAGTAGAACATGGTTGTTGGTAGAGAACAGTTCTGGGACCAGGCTAGTAGAACATGGTTGTTGGTAGAGAACAGATCTGGGACCAGGCTAGTAGAACATGGTTGTTGGTAGAGAACAGATCTGGGACCAGGCTAGTAGAACATGGTTGTTGGTAGAGAACAGATCTGGGACCAGGCTAGTAGAACCTGGTTGTTGGTAGAGAACAGATCTGGGACCAGGATAGTAGAACCTGGTTGTTGGTAGAGAACAGATCTGGGACCAGGCTAGTAGAACATGGTTGTTGGTAGAGAACAGATCTGGGACCAGGCTAGTAGAACCTGGTTGTTGGTAGAGAACATATATGGGACCAGGCTAGTAGAACATGGTTGTTGGTAGAGAACAGATCTGGGACCAGGCTAGTAGAACATGGTTGTTGGTAGAGAACAGATATGGGACCAGGCTAGTAGAACATGGTTGTTGGTAGAGAACAGATATGGGACCAGGCTAGTAGAACATGGTTGTTGGTAGAGAACAGATCTGGGACCAGGCTAGTAGAACATGGTTGTTGGTAGAGAACAGATCTGGGACCAGGCTAGTAGAACATGGTTGTTGTTAGAGAACAGATCTGGGACCAGGCTAGTAGAACATGGTTGTTGGTAGAGAACAGTTTTGGGACCAGGCTAGTAGAACATGGTTGTTGGTAGAGAACAGATCTGGGACCAGGCTAGTAGAACATGGTTGTTGGTAAAGAACAGATCTGGGACCAGGCTAGTAGAACATGGTTGTTGGTAGAGAACAGATCTGGGACCAGGCTAGTAGAACCTGGTTGTTGGTAGAGAACAGATCTGGGACCAGGCTAGTAGAACATGGTTGTTGGTAGAGAACAGTTCTGGGACCAGGCTAGTAGAACCTGGTTGTTGGTAGAGAACAGTTCTGGGACCAGGCTAGTAGAACATGGTTGTTGGTAGAGAACAGATCTGGGACCAGGCTAGTAGAACATGGTTGTTGGTAGAGAACAGTTCTGGGACCAGGCTAGTAGAACATGGTTGTTGGTAGAGAACAGATCTGGGACCAGGCTAGTAGAACATGGTTGTTGGTAGAGAACAGATCTGGGACCAGGCTAGTAGAACATGGTTGTTGGTAGAGAACAGATCTGGGACCAGGCTAGTAGAACATGGTTGTTGGTAGAGAACAGATCTGGGACCAGGCTAGTAGGACATGGTTGTTGGTAGAGAACAGATCTGGGACCAGGCTAGTAGAACCTGGTTGTTGGTAGAGAACAGATCTGGGACCAGGCCAGTAGAACATGGTTGTTGGTAGAGAACAGATCTGGGACCAGGCTAGTAGAACATGGTTGTTGGTAGAGAACAGATCTGGGACCAGGCTAGTAGAACATGGTTGTTGGTAGAGAACAGATCTGGGACCAGGCTAGTAGAACATGGTTGTTGGTAGAGAACAGATCTGGGACCAGGCTAGTAGAACATGGTTGTTGGTAGAGAACAGATCTGGGACCAGGCTAGTAGAACCTGGTTGTTGGTAGAGAACAGATCTGGGACCAGGCTAGTAGAACATGGTTGTTGGTAGAGAACAGATCTGGGACCAGGCTAGTAGAACATGGTTGTTGGTAGAGAACAGATATGGGACCAGGCTAGTAGAACATGGTTGTTGGTAGAGAACAGATATGGGACCAGGCTAGTAGAACATGGTTGTTGGTAGAGAACAGATCTGGGACCAGGCTAGTAGAACATGGTTGTTGGTAGAGAACAGATCTGGGACCAGGCTAGTAGAACATGGTTGTTGGTAGAGAACAGATCTGGGACCAGGCTAGTAGAACATGGTTGTTGGTAGAGAACAGTTCTGGGACCAGGCTAGTAGAACCTGGTTGTTGGTAGAGAACAGATCTGGGACCAGGCTAGTAGAACATGGTTGTTGGTAGAGAACAGATCTGGGACCAGGCTAGTAGAACATGGTTGTTGGTAGAGAACAGTTCTGGGACCAGGCTAGTAGAACCTGGTTGTTGGTAGAGAACAGATCTGGGACCAGGCTAGTAGAACATGGTTGTTGGTAGAGAACAGATCTGGGACCAGGCTAGTAGAACCTGGTTGTTGGTAGAGAACAGATCTGGGACCAGGCTAGTAGAACATGGTTGTTGGTAGAGAACAGTTCTGGGACCAGGCTAGTAGAACCTGGTTGTTGGTAGAGAACAGATCTGGGACCAGGCTAGTAGAACATGGTTGTTGGTAGAGAACAGATCTGGGACCAGGCTAGTAGAACATGGTTGTTGGTAGAGAACAGTTCTGGGACCAGGCTAGTAGAACCTGGTTGTTGGTAGAGAACAGATCTGGGACCAGGCTAGTAGAACATGGTTGTTGGTAGAGAACAGATCTGGGACCAGGCTAGTAGAACCTGGTTGTTGGTAGAGAACAGATCTGGGACCAGGCTAGTAGAACCTGGTTGTTGGTAGAGAACAGATATGGGACCAGGCTAGTAGAACATGGTTGTTGGTAGAGAACAGATCTGGGACCAGGCTAGTAGAACATGGTTGTTGGTAGAGAACAGATATGGGACCAGGCTAGTAGAACATGGTTGTTGGTAGAGAACAGATATGGGACCAGGCTAGTAGAACATGGTTGTTGGTAGAGAACAGATCTGGGACCAGGCTAGTAGAACATGGTTGTTGGTAGAGAACAGATCTGGGACCAGGCTAGTAGAACATGGTTGTTGTTAGAGAACAGATCTGGGACCAGGCTAGTAGAACATGGTTATTGGTAGAGAACAGTTCTGGGACCAGGCTAGTAGAACATGGTTGTTGGTAGAGAACAGATCTGGGACCAGGCTAGTAGAACATGGTTGTTGGTAGAGAACAGATATGGGACCAGGCTAGTAGAACATGGTTGTTGGTAGAGAACAGATCTGGGACCAGGCTAGTAGAACATGGTTGTTGGTAGAGAACAGATATGGGACCAGGCTAGTAGAACATGGTTGTTGGTAGAGAACAGATATGGGACCAGGCTAGTAGAACATGGTTGTTGGTAGAGAACAGATCTGGGACCAGGCTAGTAGAACATGGTTGTTGGTAGAGAACAGATCTGGGACCAGGCTAGTAGAACATGGTTGTTGTTAGAGAACAGATCTGGGACCAGGCTAGTAGAACATGGTTGTTGGTAGAGAACAGTTCTGGGACCAGGCTAGTAGAACATGGTTGTTGGTAGAGAACAGATCTGGGACCAGGCTAGTAGAACATGGTTGTTGTTAGAGAACAGATCTGGGACCAGGCTAGTAGAACATGGTTGTTGGTAGAGAACAGTTCTGGGACCAGGCTAGTAGAACATGGTTGTTGGTAGAGAACAGATCTGGGACCAGGCTAGTAGAACATGGTTGTTGGTAGAGAACAGTTCTGGGACCAGGCTAGTAGAACCTGGTTGTTGGTAGAGAACAGATCTGGGACCAGGCTAGTAGAACATGGTTGTTGGTAGAGAACAGTTCTGGGACCAGGCTAGTAGAACCTGGTTGTTGGTAGAGAACAGATCTGGGACCAGGCTAGTAGAACATGGTTGTTGGTAGAGAACAGATCTGGGACCAGGCTAGTAGAACCTGGTTGTTGGTAGAGAACAGATCTGGGACCAGGCTAGTAGAACCTGGTTGTTGGTAGAGAACAGATATGGGACCAGGCTAGTAGAACATGGTTGTTGGTAGAGAACAGATCTGGGACCAGGCTAGTAGAACATGGTTGTTGGTAGAGAACAGATATGGGACCAGGCTAGTAGAACATGGTTGTTGGTAGAGAACAGATATGGGACCAGGCTAGTAGAACATGGTTGTTGGTAGAGAACAGATCTGGGACCAGGCTAGTAGAACATGGTTGTTGGTAGAGAACAGATCTGGGACCAGGCTAGTAGAACATGGTTGTTGTTAGAGAACAGATCTGGGACCAGGCTAGTAGAACATGGTTGTTGGTAGAGAACAGTTCTGGGACCAGGCTAGTAGAACATGGTTGTTGGTAGAGAACAGATCTGGGACCAGGCTAGTAGAACATGGTTGTTGGTAAAGAACAGATCTGGGACCAGGCTAGTAGAACATGGTTGTTGGTAGAGAACAGATCTGGGACCAGGCTAGTAGAACCTGGTTGTTGGTAGAGAACAGATCTGGGACCAGGCTAGTAGAACATGGTTGTTGGTAGAGAACAGATCTGGGACCAGGCTAGTAGAACATGGTTGTTGGTAGAGAACAGTTCTGGGACCAGGCTAGTAGAACATGGTTGTTGGTAGAGAACAGATCTGGGACCAGGCTAGTAGAACATGGTTGTTGGTAGAGAACAGATCTGGGACCAGGCTAGTAGAACATGGTTGTTGGTAGAGAACAGATCTGGGACCAGGCTAGTAGGACATGGTTGTTGGTAGAGAACAGATCTGGGACCAGGCTAGTAGAACCTGGTTGTTGGTAGAGAACAGATCTGGGACCAGGCCAGTAGAACATGGTTGTTGGTAGAGAACAGATCTGGGACCAGGCTAGTAGAACATGGTTGTTGGTAGAGACCAGATCTGGGACCAGGCTAGTAGAACATGGTTGTTGGTAGAGAACAGATCTGGGACCAGGCTAGTAGAACATGGTTGTTGGTAGAGAACATATCTGGGACCAGGCTAGTAGAACATGGTTATTGGTAGAGAACAGATCTGGGACCAGGCTAGTAGAACCTGGTTGTTGGTAGAGAACAGATCTGGGACCAGGCTAGTAGAACATGGTTGTTGGTAGAGAACAGATCTGGGACCAGGCTAGTAGAACATGGTTGTTGGTAGAGAACAGATATGGGACCAGGCTAGTAGAACATGGTTGTTGGTAGAGAACAGATCTGGGACCAGGCTAGTAGAACATGGTTGTTGGTAGAGAACAGATCTGGGACCAGGCTAGTAGAACATGGTTGTTGGTAGAGAACAGATCTGGGACCAGGCTAGTAGAACATGGTTGTTGGTAGAGAACAGATCTGGGACCAGGCTAGTAGAACATGGTTGTTGGTAGAGAACAGATCTGGGACCAGGCTAGTAGAACATGGTTGTTGGTAGAGAACAGTTCTGGGACCAGGCTAGTAGAACATGGTTGTTGGTAGAGAACAGATCTGGGACCAGGCCAGTAGAACATGGTTGTTGGTAGAGAACAGATCTGGGACCAGGCTAGTAGAACATGGTTGTTGGTAGAGAACAGATCTGGGACCAGGCTAGTAGAACATGGTTGTTGGTAGAGAACAGATCTGGGACCAGGCTAGTAGAACATGGTTGTTGTTAGAGAACAGATCTGGGACCAGGCTAGTAGAACATGGTTGTTGGTAGAGAACAGTTCTGGGACCAGGCTAGTAGAACATGGTTGTTGGTAGAGAACAGATCTGGGACCAGGCTAGTAGAACATGGTTGTTGGTAAAGAACAGATCTGGGACCAGGCTAGTAGAACATGGTTGTTGGTAGAGAACAGATCTGGGACCAGGCTAGTAGAACCTGGTTGTTGGTAGAGAACAGATCTGGGACCAGGCTAGTAGAACATGGTTGTTGGTAGAGAACAGATCTGGGACCAGGCTAGTAGAACATGGTTGTTGGTAGAGAACAGTTCTGGGACCAGGCTAGTAGAACATGGTTGTTGGTAGAGAACAGATCTGGGACCAGGCTAGTAGAACATGGTTGTTGGTAGAGAACAGATCTGGGACCAGGCTAGTAGAACATGGTTGTTGGTAGAGAACAGATCTGGGACCAGGCTAGTAGGACATGGTTGTTGGTAGAGAACAGATCTGGGACCAGGCTAGTAGAACCTGGTTGTTGGTAGAGAACAGATCTTGGACCAGGCCAGTAGAACATGGTTGTTGGTAGAGAACAGATCTGGGACCAGGCTAGTAGAACATGGTTGTTGGTAGAGACCAGATCTGGGACCAGGCTAGTAGAACATGGTTGTTGGTAGAGAACAGATCTGGGACCAGGCTAGTAGAACATGGTTGTTGGTAGAGAACAGATCTGGGACCAGGCTAGTAGAACATGGTTGTTGGTAGAGAACAGATCTGGGACCAGGCTAGTAGAACCTGGTTGTTGGTAGAGAACAGATCTGGGACCAGGCTAGTAGAACATGGTTGTTGGTAGAGAACAGATCTGGGACCAGGCTAGTAGAACATGGTTGTTGGTAGAGAACAGATATGGGTCCAGGCTAGTAGAACATGGTTGTTGGTAGAGAACAGATCTGGGACCAGGCTAGTAGAACATGGTTGTTGGTAGAGAACAGATCTGGGACCAGGCTAGTAGAACATGGTTGTTGGTAGAGAACAGATCTGGGACCAGGCTAGTAGAACATGGTTGTTGGTAGAGAACAGATCTGGGACCAGGCTAGTAGAACATGGTTGTTGGTAGAGAACAGTTCTGGGACCAGGCTAGTAGAACATGGTTGTTGGTAGAGAACAGATCTGGGACCAGGCCAGTAGAACATGGTTGTTGGTAGAGAACAGATCTGGGACCAGGCTAGTAGAACATGGTTGTTGGTAGAGAACAGATCTGGGACCAGGCTAGTAGAACATGGTTGTTGATGGTGAAGTTACATAATTAGTTGTTAGAGTATTTTTATCCAGTGTTCACAGGTGTTGCTGAGAAAAGAGTCCAGTGCTGAGCAGCAGCAACAACCCTCAGGTCCAGGACAGATCCCCATGCAACAGGTCTAACTCAGACTGTAATACTGGGTTTGACCAGTATACCTATGGATCTGTATTCTCTCTACATTAGAAAAGATGGAGCCTGGTGGAACCAGCCTGATCCACGCACTATTCATCTCCCGGGTGGCGCAGTGGTCTAGGGCACTGCATCGCAGTGCTAGCTGCGCCACCAGAGTCTCTGGGTTCGCGCCCAGGCTCTGTCGCAGCCGGCCGCAACCGGGAGATCCGTGGGGCGACGCACAATTGGCATAGCGTCGTCCGGGTTAGGGAGGGTTTGGCCGGTAGGGAGGGTTTGGCCGGTAGGGATATCTTTGTCTCAGTATGTAAAACAAATGTAATAAAATGTATGCACTCTACTGTAAGTCGCTCTGGATAAGAGCGTCTGCTAAATGACTAAAATGTAAATGTATTCTGATATGTGAAGTGAAACTGGCTGGTTACAACAAGCTACGAAACAGAGGCTCTTATTGACAATGGCCCAGAATAGTGTGTAGCACTTTCTCTTGTCATTCTCCATTCCCACAGTGGCTCAGTGGTTCAGTACAACCATACATGGCAATAGGCCTGGGGAAATGGAGGAAGGGAAGTCATGGGGTCAAGTCTTAAGGAGTTACACAGAGGCTACGTCCCAAATGGAACCCTTTTCTCCTAGAGTCAAATTTTACCAGGGAAACGGCTGGTAAAGTCTTTATTGAGCTGTGGGGTTAACGGGACACAACAGGGAAACGGATGGTGATGTCTTTATTGAGCTGTAGGGTTAACGGGACACAACAGGGAAACGGCTGGTAAAGTCTTTATTGAGCTGTGGGGTTAATGGGACAAAACCAGGCAACGGCTGGTGAAGTCATTATTGAGCTGTGGGGTTAATGGGACACAACAGGGAAACGGCTGGTGAAGTCTTTATTGAGCTGTGGGGTTAATGGGACACAACAAGGGAAACGGCTGGTAATGTCTTTATTGAGCTGTGGGGTTAATGGGACACAACAAGGGAAACGGATGGTGAAGTGTTTATTGAGCTGTGGGGTTAATGGGACACAACAGGGAAACGGCTGGTAATGTCTTTATTGAGCTGTAGGGTTAATGGGACACAACAAGGGAAACGGATGGTGAAGTCTTTATTGAGCTGTGGGGTTAATGGGACACAACAGGGAAACGGATAGTGAAGTCTTTATTGAGCTGTGGGGTTAATGGGACACAACAAGGGAAACGGATGGTGAAGTCTTTATTGAGCTGTGGGGTTAATGGGACAAAACAAGGGAAACGGCTGGTAATGTCTTTATTGAGCTGTGGGGTTAATGGGACACAACAAGGGAAACGGATGGTGAAGTCTTTATTGAGCTGTGGGGTTAATGGGACACAACAGGGAAACGGCTGGTAATGTCTTTATTGAGCTGTGGGGTTAATGGGACACAACAGGGAAACGGATAGTGAAGTCTTTATTGAGCTGTGGGGTTAATGGGACACAACAGGGAAACGGATAGTGAAGTCTTTATTGAGCTGTGGGGTTAATGGGACACAACAGGGAAACGGATAGTGAAGTCTTTATTGAGCTGTGGGGTTAACGGGACACAACAGGGAAACGGATAGTGAAGTCTTTATTGAGCTGTGGGGTTAATGGGACACAACAGGGAAACGGATAGTGAAGTCTTTATTGAGCTGTGGGGTTAATGGGACACAACAGGGAAACGGATAGTGAAGTCTTTATTGAGCTGTGGGGTTAATGGGACAGTGCCGGTACTGTTCACTTTATCCTTCTCAGATTGCGGACAGTAGGGTTTGTTTACAGTCTGTCTACTGGGGGCCAGTCTGGTCTGAGACATGTTTAATTGTGCAATTACAGTAACTATTTAAATGGACAGTTTAACATTCTCCTCAAGTGAGGTGATTATGGTTGAATGCTGGGTGCCTGATTGGCTCATGTCTGTTATGGCTCAACCAGTGGTGAGGCTTCCCTCAGAGAGGAGTAACCATGCACCCTGCTAAGGCTCTGGAAGTGGGTTACTGTGCCTCCTCTTAACAATGAAGATCCATTAAATGTTGTAGTTTTTTGCCTTAAAGGACCATGGCAGCGTGTTTGGGTTCCTACAGACGTTGGGGCCCAGAGCAAGGTCCCCAAGGAAAGACAGAGACGCTGAGACAGTAGTGGTACCCCAGAATGACAGCTACACCCAACGCACTTCCCTCTTTAACCAGGAAGTACTACAGGTAGGAACTAATCACCTTGCTCTTTAACCAGGAGGTACTACAGGTAGGAACCAATCACCTTTCTCTTTAACCAGGAAGTACTACAGGTAGGAACTAATCACCTTGCTCTTTAACCAGGAGGTACTACAGGTAGGAACCAATCACCTTTCTCTTTAACCAGGAAGTACTACAGGTAGGAACCAATCACCTGCATCTTTAACCAGGAAGTACTACAGGTAAGAACCAATCACCTGCATCTTTAACCAGGAAGTACTACAGGTAGGAACCAATCATCCTTAAAGGGACAGTACCCTCAGCAACCACAGTCGAACTAATGTTTTTAGTTCTTAACACATGGTCAATAGATTGATTTGATTAGTGTTTTCATGTTGGTTAATACATGCCTGATCAGCCTGCTTTCAATGAGCAAGCACTGCAGTAATGGGTTGGCAGAAAAACAAGCATCATGTCAGGGAGAAGGAATGGAGACCTTGTCCCATGATCCTAAGAGCAGTACAGAATGTTGAGTGATTTAGATTCTGTCCCGAGTATGAGCTATGAAGCGCGGGAGGGAAGTAGAGGAGGAGGGGGGAGGACGGGGAGAAGAGTAGAGAGGGGGAGAAGGGGAGAGGCAATGGGAGGAAGAAGAGGAGAGGTGATTGGAGGGGCGGGAGTGAGGGAACAGCCAAAAGGGAAGAAATTATTTGTGGATGACATCATTGTCTGGCTCCATGTCTTCAAGCCTCCTGAAGAGTAACCCTAACCTAGTACAGAACAGCCAGCCAGCCAACCAGGCAGAACAACCCTAACCTTAACCTAGTACAGAACAGCCAGCCAGCCAACCAGGCAGAACAACCCTAACCCTAACCTAGTACAGAACAGCCAGCCAGCCAACCAGGCAGAACAACCCTAACCTTAACCTAGTACAGAACAACCAGCCAGCCAACCAGGCAGAACAACCCTAACCTTTACCTAGTACAGGTCTGTCTCACGGTCTGCAGCTGGTCTGTCTCCTTCACCACGTCTGTCTCTCGTGGCAGTCTGCCTGTGTGTCTCGTGGCAGTCTGTCTGTCTGCCTGCCTGCCTTTCTGGGTCTATTTAAAATAGCCTGTCTGTCTCTCGGCTGCTCTGTAAAACAGCCTGTCTGTCTCTTGGCTGCTCTGTAAAACATCTCAGCTTTCTGCAACTCACTTCCATGGTAGAGAGGACCTAGAGGAACAGGGTATTACAAGATTCAGTTCAGTATAATTGGTTATTGTAAACATTGTCATCGTTACTGTAGCTAATTAGAACTGTTTCCTGTCCACCTGACCTGTTTGGTTGCTAGGCTACCAGTGATACATTGGTCCTTAGCGACCTTGGCTTATAGAATTATGATGGGGTCAAATGAATAATAAATTACAGAAATCCATGTGGAAAAGTTACATATATCAGCTTCCCATGCTTTGTGGGTGTAAAAAATAGCTACATTTGGATCGACAGGCCATTGTTTTTATTAACAGGTCAAAACAGGAAGCAACAGGAAGAAACAAAGAAACATAACTTCCTGTGCGAGGTCATTATGGTCTGTATGCTATGGAGGAGATGAGCAGAGGCCTGGTTAGGAGGGGAGGCCTGGTTAGGAGGAGAAACAAAGCTCTCCCTTGTCCTCAATTAGCAAATCTGACCATAATTCTATCCTCCTGATTCCAGCTTAAAAGCAAAAACTAAAGCATGCGGTACCAGTGACTCGCTAAATACGGAAGAGGTCAGATGTCGCAGATGCTAAGCTACAGGACTGTTTTGCTAGCACAGATTTGAATATATCCCAGGACTCATCCGATGGCACGATGGCATGAGTACACCACATTAGTCACCGGCTTCATCAATAAGTGCATTGATGACTTTGTCCCCACAGTGACCGTACATACATACCCTGACCAGAAGCCATGGATTACAGGCAACATCCGCACTGAGCTAAAGGGTAGAGCTGCCACCTTCAAGTAGCGGGACTCTAACCCGAACGCTTATAAGAAATCCCGCTATGGCCGAAGACGAACCATCAATCAGGCAAAGCGTAAATACGGGACTGAGATTGAATCCTACTACACCGGTTCCGACACTCGTCGAATGTGACAGGGCTTGCAAACTATTACGATACTACAAAGGGAAACTCAGCTACGAGCTGCAGAGTGACACAAGCCTACCAGATGAGCTAAACAACTTCTATGCTCGCTTCGAGGTAAGCAACATTGAAACATGCATGAGAGCACCAGCTGTTCCAGAAGACTGTGTGATCACACTCGCCGTAGCCGATGTGAGCATGACCTGTCAACAGGTCAACATTCAAAAGGCCGCAGGGCCAGATGAATTACCAGGACGTCTACTGTGAGCATGCGCTGACCAACTGGCAAGTGTTTTCACTGACATTTTAAACCTGTCCCTGTCTGAGTCTGTAATACCAACATGTTTCAAGCAGACCGCCATAGTCCCTCACGTCTATAGCCATGAAATGCTTTGAAAGGCTGGTCATGGCTCTCATCAAGACCATCATCCCAGAATCCCTAGACCTACTAGAATTTGCATACATCCTCAACAGATCTACAGATGGTGAAATCTCGATTGCACTCCACACTGCCCTTTCCCACTTCGACTAAAGGAACACCTATGTGAGAATGCTATTCATTGACTATAGCTCAGCGTTCAACACCATAGTGCCCTCAAAGCTCATCACTAAGCTAAGGACCCTGGGACTAAACACCTCCCTCTGCAACTGGATTCCTGGACTTCCTGACGGGCCGCCTCCCAGGACCTAAGGGTAGGACACAACACATCTGCCACGTTGAGCCTCAACATGGGGGCCCCTCAGGGGTGCGTGCTCAGTCCCCTCCTGTACTCCCTGTTCACCCATGACTGCATGGCCAAGCACGACTCCAACACCTTCATTAAGTTTGCCAACAACACAACAGTGGTTGGCCTGATCACAGACAACGATGAGACAGCCTATAGGGAGGAGGTCAGAGACCTAGAAGTGTAGTGCCAGGACAACAACCTCTCCCTCAATGTGATCAAGACAAAGGAGATGATCGTGGATTACAGGAAATGGAGGGCCGAGCACGCCCCCATTCTCATCGACATGGCTGTAGGGGAACAGGTTGAGATCCTACAAGTGTCTTGGTGTCCACATCACTAACAAACTATCATGGTCCAAACACACCAAGACAGTCGTGAAGAGGGCATGACATTGCCTATTTCCTCTCAGAAGACTGAAAAGATTTGGAATACGTCCTCAGTTCCTCAGCTGCTCGGCCTTCGACCGCAAGGCGCTACAGAGGGTAGTGCATATGGCCCAGTACATTACTGGGGCCAAGCTTCTTGTCATCCAAGACCTCTATACTAGGCGGTGTCAGAAGAAAGGCCTAAAAAATTGTCTAAGACTCAGCCACCTTAGTCATAGACTGTTTTCTCTGCTACCGCACGTCAAGCGGTACTGGAGCGCAAAGTCTAGGTCTAAAAGACTTCTTAACAGCTTCTACCACCAAGCCATAAGACTGCTGACCAGCTCATCAAATGGCTATCCGGACTATTTGCATTGACCTTCCCCCTTTTTTTTACGCTGCTGCTACTCGCTGTTTATTGTCTATTATCAATGCATAATCATGTTACCCCTCCCTGTTGAGGTGGCAGGTAGCCTAGTGGTTAGAGCATTGGGCCAGGAACAAAAAGTTGCTGGATTGAATCCCCGAGCTGACAAGGTAAAAATCTGTCATTCTGCCCCTCAGTAAAACAGTTAACCCACAGTTCCCCAGGCACCGTGGATGTCGACTACGGCAGCCACCTACATCTCAGAGGGGTTAAATGCATTCAGTAATTAAACTGACTAGGTATCCTCCTTTCCCTACATGTTTATATTACCTCAATTACCTTGACTAACCGGTACCCCCTGTATATAGCCTCCACATTGACTCTGTACCGGTACCCCCTGTATATAGCCTCCAGATTGACTCTGTACCGGTACCCCCTGTCTATAGCCTCCACATTGATTCGTTACCGGTACCCCCTGTATATAGCCATCACATTGACTCTGTACCAGTACCCCCTGTATATAGCCTCCACATTGACGCTGTAACGGTACCCCCTGTGTATAGCCTCCACATTGACTCTGTACCAGTACCCCCTGTATATAGCCTTCTCCTTCTGCTGTTTCTTGTAGTCAACGATCAGCTCCTTCGTTTTGTTGCCGTTGAGGGAGAGGTTATTTTCCAGGCTCCACTCCGCCAGGGCCCTCGCCTCCTCCCTGTAGGGTGTCTTGTCATTGTTGGTAATCAAACCCACTACTGTTGTGTCGTCTGCAATCATGATGATTGAGTTGTGGCGGCGTGCGTGGCAATGCAGTCATGGGTGAACAGGGAGTACAGGAGGGGGCTGAGCATGTACCCTTGTGGGCCCCCAGTGTTGAGGACCCAGTCATGGACCCCTTGCACCCTCCTAAAGGCATTCAAAACCATTAAAAAAATATTGCTCCTGGTAACCCATTCGAATCATCAGGCGCACGGCTGTACATTTGCAATATGTTTCAATGGGCATTTACCATCACGAATTTGACATGCTCAAAAATTCTGCAGAAATGCGAAATTGACTGGACCGATGAACTCGGGATGGCCGGGCTGTGATAGTGGTTCCTCTCCATCGCTCGTTGTGTTGATTTCATCGTGTCCATTTGGTGATGTTTTTCCACTGTTGAATCTTATTGCAAATGTACAAAAGTCAGCAAGCAAGTGAGCATCCATCAGTCAATAAGATATCGTTCTGACACCAAACCCACTTTGTCCAACTCGGTTAGAAGCCAACTATTACATATTTCAGAGCAGGCCCAAAATTCACAGCGCCTTCTGTTTAAACCATAATAAAAACATAAAACACGTAGTTACGTTCTAGCTGCGGGTCCAGTTCTGACATTATGTGTAGGCCTAGCTGAACTGACCCCGAATCCCGAGTTTCGGCTCGATAGGTCATTCGGAGCCCGAGCAGCGACATTAATTGGTGCTGAAAATCCATTTTTCTGGGCGTTGCTACGGGGTCCTTGAATGAGCTATCGGACAGAAACGTTAGGGTCTATGGGCCGAGGCGGTTTCAATGCACGTAGTCTTGTGACTCTGGGACTTTTCTAAATGTCGTCATTTTTGCTATGGTCAAAATTAATTGAAGTTATTGCAAATGTACAAGGCTGTTTCTTGGCCTGAGAACCATTTAGAACCACATAACTCACTGTGCACAACCGACTTAAGCCCTATAACAGGTTTATAAAGTTTCAGAGCTCTTGGTTTGATGGTTTTTTGATGGTTTGAACGCAGGTAACTATTGCAGGCTCTGTGTGTCTGTAAGCCCCATACTGTGTCACTCCACATTAACCTTTTCTCAATACAGGGGGTGCTGTTTCCACTTTGGAAAATATCGTCTCCAAATTAAACTGCCTCATACTCAATTCTTGCTCGTACAATACGCATATTATTATTACTATTGGATAGAAAACAATCTGTAGTTTCTAAAACCGTTTGAATTATGTCTGTGGGTGAACCAGAACTCTTTCTACAGCGAAAATCATGACAGGACATGCGAAGGTCAGAAAACTAGGCTCTGTTCTGAGATCAGTTTAACCTTTTGTCAATAGGGGGAGCTGTTAGCATTATTATTTTTTTACATTTCCAAATTAAACTGCCTCGTACTCAATTCTTGCTCGTACAATATGCATATTATTATTACTATTGGATAGAAAACAATCTCTAGTTTCTAAAACCGTTTGAATTATGTCTGTGGGTGAACCAGAACTCTTTCTACAGCGAAACTCATGACAGGACATGCGAAGCTCTGAAAAATAGTCTCGGATCTCGGATCAGTTTAAAACTCTGTGTGTGCCCTATGGCTTGACATGAACTGCACCCGCCTTCCCCTGGATGTCAGTAACCAATGAGAAGTGGAATGGTGTCTCTACGTGTTTGTCAGAGTTTATAAAAGGGAATGGAGTGAGATGTCCCTTCTTTTGGACGCTCGCCAGGACGCAAGGGAGGACATCAGAATCGCATGCTCAAAAGCTCTCGTTATTGATCAAAGATATATCCGTCTGTGATTTAATTCGATATAGGTGTTAGAAACATCATAACGAAGTTATTTGAAACCGATTTATATCAGTTTATGCGAGTATATTGCTATTTTTCTGAATTTCCTTAGTATTGCGTTTGAGGATTTGGGCATGTGTGTGCCGTGTAGCTATCGTTAGCTGCTAGTTCCGAAGTTGAGGAGGTCGTTTTACAACAAAGCAACGATTCTTTTGGACAAAGGACACATTGCCCAAGATACTGATGGAAGCTCGTCCAAAAGTAAGAGTTATTTATGATTTTATTCCGTATTTATGTGGAAAAATGTAAACGCAGTTGTCAGCCATTTTTTGCGGCACTAGTCTGGCTGTAACTCACAATGTATGTCTAGTAACGTAAATTTTTAAAATCTAAATCAGAATCTAAATCTTGGTTAGTGGCTATATATATCTTTATTTAGTCGAATTAGTGATAGCTACTGATGGAGTAAAAAAGTGGTGGAGTAAAAAAAGTGGTGTCTTTTGCTAACGTGGTTAGCTAATAGATTTACATATTGTGTCTTCCCTGTAAAACATTTTAAAAATCAGAAATGATGGCTGGATTCACAAGATCTGTATCTTTCATCTGGTGTCTTGGACTTGTGATTTAATGATATTTAGATGCTAGTATTTACTTGTGACGCTATTTATAGGCTATGCTAGTCAGCTTTTTTACTGTGGGGGGTGCTCCCGGATCCGGGTTTGAGAGGAACTAGAAGTTAACTGTGCGTTCGATAGATACATGGCTAGTTCTATTTTTACACTGTAGGTTCATGTACTTTCATGTGAAGCAGTCAAATTAGCGCTGTATTACCGTTTTTGACCTTTAATCCCAGAAAATGGGCATCAACTCAAAGAGCATTGAGGCCTCGATGCCATCTTGTTTCTGGGCTAAAAAGTACATTTGGCCAAACCTGTGCTCACCGAGTTTTGTCTTCGAAATCTTTTCCGTTTACGAGAAATGTCCATTTGGTGATGTTTTGTCCATTTGCAATAAGCAGCCAGTCGCCATCTGGTGGAATTTTCAGGTACAGCAGAAAAATGTCAACATACATTTTTTGGTGTGGAAACCAAATGTCCGAGAGACTTTGATGATTTCCCGGAAGACCGGGCCCTGGGGGATGACTGAGACTATCGGCCTATTTTAATAACACCAGCAGACGTCTAGTAAAGGACTGTATATTTGCAATATGGAGATCCTCATAAACCAAATGAGAAATGATACCCTTATGTAGGAAATTGAACAAGCATAGCACTTAAAGGACTGTTGATTGGCTGAGAGAAATTGATGATAAAAAGATTGCGGGGTTTTGTTTTGTTAGATTTCAGTGCGGCTTTTAACAATATCAATTGTAGTTTGAGCTGGAAAAAAATATGTGTTATATTTTACACCCCCTGCTATATTGTGGATAAAGAATTACCTGTCTAACAGAACACAGAGGGTGTTCTTTAATGGAAGCTTCAACATAATCTAGGTAGAATCAGGAATTCCCCAGGGCAGCTGTCTAGGCCCCCTAATTTTCTCAATCTTTACTAACGACATGCCAATGGCTTTGAGTAAAGCTATTGTGTCTATGTGTGCGGCTGACTCAACACTATACATACCAGCTACTATGGCGACTTAAATGACTGCAACCCTTAAACAAAGAGCTGCAGTTATTTTCAAAATGGGTGGCAAGGAAGAAATTAGCCCTAAATATTTCTAAAACTAAAAGCATTGTATTTGGGAAAAAACATTCATAAACTTCAACTAAATCTTATAATAAATAATGTGAAAATTTAGCAAGTTTAAGTGACAAAACTGCTTGGAGTAACCCTGGATTGCAAACTCATGGTCCAAACATATTGATACAACAGTAGCTAAGATGGGGAGAAGTCTGTACATAATAAAGCGCTGCTCTACCTTTTTAACAGCACTATAAACAAGGTAGGTCCTACAGGTGTTACGTGGAGCGGAACAGGTGAACCTAAGAGCAGACTCAGATGAGGAGACTGGGATGAGGTAACCAAGGTGTTTATTGAAACACAGGGGGAAGATGTAGTGCGGGCCAGGGGAAGCTCGTGCTGGTGCAGGAAACCAGGTGTGGAGGCTGAGGCTGGAGCAAGAGTTGTTGGGACAGGGTAACCAGGTCCGGAGGGGAATCCAAGGGAGCAGTAGAGTGGGGGATCCAGGACAGAGTAGCAGGACTGACGAGACATGGGCTTGGAGACAGGGACCAGAGTCAAAGCATCAGGCAAGGAAAACAGGCCCAACAGGATAGCAGGATCTGAATAGTAACAAACGGTTAGAAGCGTAGACTGACTGAGCAGAGATTCCAGTCTGGCAGCGTGAAAGTGGAAGGGTTGAGTATTTGTAGAGGTCTTGATTATGGAACAGGTTGCAGCTGGTGGAGATCTGCTCTGACTCCAGCACACCTGTCTCCGCCCACACAATCACAGAGAGAGAGGGAGAGAGTACTGGGGGAGTGGCAGCAGGTCAAGGAGACACAGAATGAGCACTAGAGAGCGTGGCAGGTTGCAGATGTAACAACAGGCCCTAGTATTGTTGCACCTGGACTACTGTCGTGTGGTCAGGTTCCACAAAGAGGGACTTAGGAAAATTGCAATTGGCTCAGAACAGGGCAGCACGACTGACCCTAACCAGCTTACCAGTAAAATGATCTCACGGGACTTATTTTTATTTATTTAACCTTCATTTAACCAGGAAGGACTCTTTGAGATTTGAAATCTCTTTTTCAAGAGCGTCCTGGCCAAGATAGGCAGCACCAAGTCATTACACATTTACAGACAGACAACATGAAAAACTACAGGTAATCTAGTAAAAAAACATAGAATTTACAAGAGTATAACAAGATCATAAACAGCTAATTAAAAACATTGACAGGTCAGGGAATCAGCCTCAAAATCCTTCATCAGTGATTTAAAAACACCAATCGGGACAAGTTCTTCTGTCTCCTGCAACAGGGTAGAGGGTTGGCCCGGGCACAGACCTAGTCTAACCTACTGTCTGTGTCTAACCTGCAGCAGGGTAGAGGGTTGGTCCGGGCACAGACCTAGTCTAACCTACTGTCTTTGTCTAACCTGCAGCAGGGTAGAGGGTTAATCAGAGCCCAGCACCCCGGCAACTCTAAGATCCAGGACTTCTTGATTCGGCTGGAGGAGTTATGGGAGGAGCTAAGGAGACGACATCACAGGAACCAGGTCTACCTGCAGGCAGGGGAGGAGATGAGCTTTAGGGTAAGACACCCCTCTCTCCCTCTCTCTCCATCTCTCTCTCCATCTCTCTCTCTCTCTCATCCAGTACTGTTAGCCTTCTGCCAAGTTGTGTGTAGCAGAGCTTCTGAGGTGGATCCACCTAACATTCAACAAAGGCAGAGCAGGCTGACCTTCAGGGGAATTATACAGGGGAATACAGTCTATACACCGTGGTGCGTTAACATTCAATTACCACATGGAAAGAACAGAGCAGGACAGACAGGCAGACATCCACAATGAAAACAAACTAACTGGGACTGAACACAACAATTGAGGCTTAAATTACAGTCTATTGCCTATATAGTGCATTACTTTTGACCAGGGACCACAGACTAATATATATCCCTAGGGTGCCATTTGGGATACAGCCAGTGTTCAGTAGGCCAGTTCAGACAACAGTGTTCAGTGGGCCAGTATAGACCACAGTGTTCAGTGGGCCAGTTCAGACAACAGTGTTCAGTGGGCCAGTTCAGACAACAGTGTTCAGTGGGCCAGTATAGACCACAGTGTTCAGTGGGCCAGTATAGACCACAGTGTTCAGTGGGCCAGTTTAGACCACAGTGTTCAGTGGGCCAGTATAGACCACAGTGTTCAGGGCCAGTATAGACCACAGTGTTTAGGGCCAGTATAGACCACAGTGTTCAGTGGGCCAGTATAGACCACAGTGTTCAGTGGGCCAGTTCAGACAATAGTGTTCAGTGGGCCAGTATAGACCACAGTGTTCAGTGGGCCAGTTTAGACCACAGTGTTCAGTGGGCCAGTATAGACCACAGTGTTCAGTGGGCCAGTATAGACCACAGTGTTCAGTGGGCCAGTTTAGACCACAGTGTTTAGGGCCAGTATAGACCACAGTGTTCAGTGGGCCAGTTTAGACCACAGTGTTCAGTGGGCCAGTTTAGACCACAGTGTTCAGTGGGCCAGTTTAGACCACAGTGTTCAGTGGGCCAGTATAGACCACAGTGTTCAGTGGGCCAGTATAGACCACAGTGTTCAGTGGGCCAGTATAGACCACAGTGTTCAGTAGGTCAGTTTAGACCACAGTGTTTAGGGCCAGTATAGACCACAGTGTTCAGTGGGCCAGAATAGACCACAGTGTTCAGTGGGCCAGTATAGACCACAGTGTTCAGTGGGCCAGTATAGACCACAGTGTTTAGTAGGCCAGTTTAGACCACAGTGTTCAGTGGGCCAGTTCAGACAACAGTGTTCAGTGGGCCAGTATAGACCACAGTGTTCAGTGGGCCAGTATAGACCACAGTATTTAGGGCCAGTATAGACCACAGTGTTCAGTGGGCCAGTATAGACCACAGTGTTCAGTGGGCCAGTATAGACCACAGTGTTCAGTGGGCCAGTTTAGACCACAGTGTTTAGGGCCAGTTTAGACCACAGTGTTCAGTGGGCCAGTATAGACCACAGTGTTCAGTGGGCCAGTTTAGACCACAGTGTTCAGTGGGCCAGTATAGACCACAGTGTTCAGTGGGCCAGTTTAGACCACAGTGTTCAAAGGGGCCAGTTTAGACCACAGTGTTCAGTGGGCCAGTTTAGACCACAGTGTTCAAAGGGGCCAGTTTAGACCACAGTGTTCAGTGGGCCAGTATAGACCACAGTGTTTAGGGCCAGTATAGACCACAGTGTTCAGTGGGCCAGTTTAGACCACAGTGTTCAGTGGGCCAGTATAGACCACAGTGTTCAGTGGGCCAGTTTAGACCACAGTGTTCAAAGGGGCCAGTTTAGACCACAGTGTTCAGTGGGCCAGTTTAGACCACAGTGTTCAGTGGGCCAGTTTAGACCACAGTGTTCAAAGGGGCCAGTTTAGACCACAGTGTTTAGTAGGCCAGTTTAGACCACAGTGTTCAGCGGGCCAGTTTAGACCACAGTGTTTAGGGCCAGTCAGTGTGGATTCTGCCAGTGTATTTCCTTATCGGCCTCTGTACATCAATATCCAAACTGATAATCAGTGAAAATAAAAATCTGACATCTGATTTATCAAGACGAGTCCCCATGCTTGTCTCAAAGCATCTCGAAAGGGTGCTGAAATAGTTGACCACACGCGGGTAGGCTATTGTTCCAAATGCAGTGGTGGAACAAGTACCCAAACGTCATACTTGAGTAAAAGTATAGATACGTTAATAGAAAATGACTCAAGTAAAAGTAAGTCACCCAGTAAAATACTACTTGAGTAAATGTCTACAAATATTTGGTTTTAAATATACTTAAGTATCAAAAGTAAATATAATTGCTAAAATATACTAAAAGTAAAAGTAAACAAATAAATAATTTCAAATTCCTTAAATGAAACAAAACCAGACTTCACCATTTCATTGTTTTTATTATTTACGGCTCCAACACTCAGACAAACGAAGCATTTGTTTTTCGTGCATCTGTGAGATCAGAGGCCGTAGGGATGACCAGGGATGGTCTATTAACCTTTCTGCGCACAGATCCCGATTACGGGATAATTTCCCTAAACAACCGCTGAATTGCAGGGCGCCAAATTCAAAAATATTACAAAAAATATTTATAATCATGCAATCACAAGTGAAATATACCAAAACACAGCTTAGCGTGTTGTTAATCCACCTATCATGTCAGATTTTGAAAATATGCTTTACAGAGAAAGAAATCTAAGCTTTTGTGAGTGTATCAATCAATGCTACAACAGCTAGCCCCAAATTAGCATGGTCACGAAAGTCAGAAAAGCAATAAAATGAATCGCTTACCTTTGATAATCTTCGGATGTTTGCATTCACGAGACTCCCAGTTACACAACAAATTTTATTTTTGTTCGATAAATATTACTTTTATATAAAAAAAACTCCATTTGGGTTGCGCGTTATGTTGAGAAATGTACAGCCTCGTTCCGTTGGACGAAAATTCCAAAAAGTATCCGTAATGGTCGTAGAAAGATGTCAAATGTTTTTTATAATCAATCCTCAGGTTGTTTTTAACATACATAATCGATAATATTTCAACCGGACCGTAACCTATTCAATAAGAGAGAAAAGGAAAATGGAGAGCTCCCCTCTCGCGCACAGGAACTATTCAGAGGACACCTGACTACTTTTGAAAAATCGCGTTCATTTTTCAAAATAAAAGCCTAAAACTATGTCTAAAGCCTGGTCACAGCCTGAGGAAGCCATTGGAAAAGGAATCATCAACCAGATTCCTTTTCCAATGGCTTCCTCAGGCTGTGAGCAGGCTTTAGACATAGTTTCAGGCTTTTATTTTGAAAAATGAACGAGATTTTACCCCTTTAAATGGAAGAAAGACTGGCCAGGAAACACAGATTTTTTTAAAGAAATATCACTTCCGGGTTATATTTTCTCAGGTTTTCGCCTGCAGAATCAGGTTTGTTATACTCACAGACAATATTTTGACAGTTTTAGAAACTTTGGAGTGTTTTCTATCATAATCTGTAAATTATATGCATATTCTACGATCTGGACCTGAGAAATAGTCTGTTTACCTTGGGAACGTTATTTTAAAAAAATAATCTGACCCCTAGCGTCAAGAAGTTAATAAGTGTGTGAATTGGACCATTTTCCTGTCCGGCTAAGCATTCAAAATGGAACAAGTACTTCTGGGTGTCAGGGAAAATTTATGGAGTAAAAAGTATGTTATTTTCTTTAGGAATGTAGTGAAGCAAAAGTAAAAGTTGTTAAAAAGATTCTCTAGTAAAGTAAAGTAAAGATACTCCAAAAAACGACTTAAGTAGTAACTTAAAGTATTTTTACTTAAGAACTTTACACCTTTGTTCAAATGTATTATAACGATTTGATGACCTTGGGAGTTTCAGTAAGCAACACTAGGATGACCTTCAGTTGCATTAGCCTACTTTATTCCAATATTTTGGTCATTCAGTGATATTTATTAAAACAGTTATTCTTTCTGGATCCATCCAGTTGTGGCTTAGAAAACAGTCAATGTGTTGGGCTCTGAGAGGAGAAGGTAGTGCCTTCCAATGGGCTCTGAGAGGAGAAGGTAGTGCCTTCCAATGGGCTCTGAGAAGAGAAGGTAGTGCCTTCCAATGGGCTCTGAGAGGAGAAGGTAGTGCCTTCCAATGGGCTCTGAGAAGAGAAGGTAGTGCCTTCCAATGGGCTCTGAGAGGAGAAGGTAATGCCTTCCAATGGGCTCTGAGAAGAGAAGGTAGTGCCTTCCAATGGGCTCTGAGAAGAGAAGGTAGTGCCTTCCAATGGGCTCTGAGAAGAGAAGGTAGTGCCTTCCAATGGGCTCTGAGAGGAGAAGGTAATGCCTTCCAATGGGCTCTGAGAAGAGAAGGTAGTGCCTTCCAATGGGCTCTGAGAGGAGAAGGTAATGCCTTCCAATGGGCTCTGAGAAGAGAAGGTAGAAGAGAAGGTAGTGCCTTCCAATGCTGCCTCAGCATTACGGCTACATTTCACACTAAGCCGTAGGCAAAACTTCACTGCAATCATGACTAGATCAGTGGGCAGAAATAAAAGTAGTCTTTGTCGCCGCCAGTACCTATCATATATAGAGAAAAGTCAGCAAAGAATTGGCGTGATGCTGAAGCTCTGACCCTAACCTGACCCTGACCCTAACCTCTCAGTCATTACATTGGTGACCCTGCAGTTAACCTCTCCTATCAGACAGTACAGCTCTGACCCTTCTTCTAGAGTCTAGACCGATGTTGACCTTGCAGTTCTTCTCTCCTCCCTCCCCTCTCCTCCCAGACAGTGCAGCTCCTCCAGGCCTTGGGTAGTATAGAAGCCTGGTTGGAGGCAGCAGAGCTGTCCATGTCGAACTCCCAGCTGGCAGGAGACACAGAGACCATGAGGCTGGCTGAGAGAGACAGCTGCTTGCTCCAGACAGAGATGTCCTGCCGGGGAATGGAGCTAACAGCACTCAGACAGGAGATGGACAGGCTGGGTGGTCAGCGGGAGGGTCAGTGCCCAGGATACCCAAACACTGAGGGCCTCCAGGTGCCACAACACCACACACAGGTCCTCCCAGATCTTATGGACCAGGTGGAGAGAAAGTGAGTACCCAGGGTGGAGAGGGGGAGAGAGAGAGAAAGGGAGAGAGAGAGAAAGGGAGAGACAGAGACAGAGACAGAGACAGAGACAGAGACAGAGACAGAGACAGAGACAGAGAGACAGAGAGACAGAGAGACAGAGAGACAGAGAGAGAGAGAGAGAGAGAGAGAGAGAGAGAGAGAGTAAGGGAGAGACAGAGAGACAGAAAGAGAGAGAGAGAGAGAGAGATGAGACAGAGAGAGTAAGGGAGAGAGAGAGGGTGGGTGTGGGTTGTTCCTTCATGATTAATGTACCCTAAGTGACGTCTCCTCTTGAATCCTGATTGGAGTTTCACCCACAGGTTGTCTATGTTCAGACCAAGGGTCCCCTCCTCTCACTAGGCTAGATTACACCTTTACTAACACCCCCAGGTTGTCTATGTTCAGACCAAGGGTCCCCTCCTCTCACTAGGCTAGATTACACCTTTACTAACACCCCCAGGTTGTCTATGTTCACACCAAGGGTCCCCTCCTCTCACTAGGCTAGATTACACCTTTACTAACACCCCCAGGTTGTCTATGTTCACACCAAGGGTCCCCTCCTCTCACTAGGCTAGATTACACCTTTACTAACACCCCCAGGTTGTCTGTGTTCAGACCAAGGGTCCCCTCCTCTCACTAGGCTAGATTACACCTTTACTAACACCCAGGAAGTGAACCACATCAGACTACTCTGAGTCACCATTACTAAGACATTTGGTTTTGCACGGGTGGTACTCTGTCCAACCGCTGGTTCTATTGTTGATATATTCCTCTTGGTGTGTGTTCATCTTAGTGAGGTGGAAAGCAGTGACCTGTTATGTTCCAGAATGTTCCAGAACCAATGACCATCTAAGAAATCCACTCCACTGACAGATACAATGATGTCATCATAACCAACTGTCCTACAGCTGGAGAGAGAGGGGGGGGGGGGGGGGGCAGAGAGAGAGCAGAGAGTGAGAGAGGGGGGGGAGAGAGAGAGAGAGCAGAGAGTGAGAGAGGGGGGAGAGAGAGAGAGAGCAGAGAGTGAGAGAGGGAGAGAGAGAGAGAGAGAGAGAGAGGGGGGGGGGGCAGAGAGAGAGAGTAGAGAGTAAGAGAGGGGGGGGCAGAGAGAGAGGGGGGGGTGCAGAGAGAGAGAGGCAGTGAATGAACTGAGAGAGAAAGCACGCAGGGCATTCTACGCCATTAAAAAGCTAATTCAAATTGAAATACCTATTACAATTTGGCTAAAACTAATTGAATATGTCATTGAACCAACTGCACTTTATGGCAGCGAGGTGTGGGGTCCACTTGCAAAACAAGATTTCACCAAATGGGACAAACACCCCATTGAAACCCTGCATGCAGAGTTCTGTAAGATTCTCCTACATGTCCAGAGGAAAACTACAAACACACAATTGAAGCTAGGGTGCAGAATTTTTATATTTGGAAAAATAACGTTCCCAAGGTAAACTGACTATTTCTCAGGCTCAGATATTAGAATATGCATACAATTGACAGATTAGGATAGAAAACACTCTAAAGTTTCCAAAACTGTCAAAATATTGTGCTGGATGAGGGGACTCTTTTCTTTGCTCAGCTCTTGGCATTGCAGGGCTTGGTAATGATATGAGAGGAGGTCACTGTATTTTAGATGTTTCCAAAACTTAATTGGTCTTTTTTGAGTTTTTATTATTAATGGATATTTGCCTAATTCTGCCCTGCATGCATTGTTTGTAGTTTAATTAGACCCAACCAAATCACGAGAAAACAAAAAGATAATTACTTGACACATTGGAAAGAATTAACAAAAAAACTGAGCAAACTAGAATGCTATTTGGCCAAAAACAGAGAGTACACAGTGGCAGAACACACAGTATAAAGGAGGCTTGGTGTCTTTAACAGACTGGCTCTGTGTGTTAATATACAGGAGGCTTGGTGTCCTTAACAGTCTGGCTCTGTGTGTTAATATACAGGAGGCTTGGTGTCTTTAACAGTCTGGCTCTGTGTGTTAATATACAGGAGGCTTGGTGTCTTTAACAGTCTGGCTCTGTGTGTTAATATACAGAGAGACTGACGTCTAATACACAAGCCAGAGGCTACAGCATCTCACCACAGACTGACGTCTAATACACAAGCCAGAGGCTACAGCATCTCACCACAGACTGACGTCTAATAAACAAGCCAGAGGCTACAGCATCTCACCACAGACTGACGTCTAATACACAAGCCAGAGGCTATAGCATCTCACCACAGACTGACGTCTAATAAACAAGCCAGAGGCTACAGCATCTCACCACAGACTGACGTCTAATACACAAGCCAGAGGCTATAGCATCTCACCACAGACTGACGTCTAATAAACAAGCCAGAGGCTATAGCATCTCACCACAGACTGACGTCTAATACACAAGCCAGAGGCTACAGCATCTCACCACAGACTGACGTCTAATACACAAGCCAGAGGCTACAGCATCTCACCACAGACTGACGTCTAATAAACAAGCCAGAGGCTATAGCATCTCACCACAGACTGACGTCTAATAAACAAGCCAGAGGCTACAGCATCTCACCACAGACTGACGTCTAATACAAAAGCCAGAGGCTACAGCATCTCACCACAGACTGACGTCTAATAAACAAGCCAGAGGCTATAGCATCTCACCACAGACTGACGTCTAATACACAAGCCAGAGGCTATAGCATCTCACCACAGACTGACGTCTAATAAACAAGCCAGAGGCTATAGCATCTCACCACAGACTGACGTCTAATACACAAGCCAGAGGCTACAGCATCTCACCACAGACTGACGTCTAATACACAAGCCAGAGGCTACAGCATCTCACCACAGACTGACGTCTAATACACAAGCCAGAGGCTATAGCATCTCACCACAGACTGACGTCTAATACACAAGCCAGAGGCTACAGCATCTCACCACAGACTGACGGGCCTTTATTGTAGGTTAAGTGTTGAATGTTGATGTTTTACATTTTTATATTTCATCTTTATTTAGCCAGGTAGACCATGATGTCATAATGATAGTTTAACCAGGTAGGCCAGATCATCTTTATTTAACCAGGTAGACCATGATGTCATAATGATAGTTTAACCAGGTAGGCCAGATCATCTTTATTTAACCAGGTAGACCATGATGTCATAATGATAGTTTAACCAGGTAGGCCAGATCATCTTTATTTAACCAGGTAGACCATGATGTCATAATGATAGTTTAACCAGGTAGGCCAGATCATCTTTATTTAACCAGGTAGACCATGATGTCATAATGATAGTTTAACCAGGTAGGCCAGATCATCTTTATTTAACCAGGTAGACCATGATGTCATAATGATAGTTTAACCAGGTAGGCCAGATCATCTTTATTTAACCAGGTAGACCATGATGTCATAATGATAGTTTAACCAGGTAGGCCAGATCATCTTTATTTAACCAGGTAGACCATGATGTCATAATGATAGTTTAACCAGGTAGGCCAGATCATCTTTATTTAACCAGGTAGACCATGATGTCATAATGATAGTTTAACCAGGTAGGCCAGATCATCTTTATTTAACCAGGTAGACCATGATGTCATAATGATAGTTTAACCAGGTAGGCCAGATCATCTTTATTTAACCAGGTAGACCATGATGTCATAATGATAGTTTAACCAGGTAGGCCAGATCATCTTTATTTAACCAGGTAGACCATGATGTCATAATGATAGTTTAACCAGGTAGGCCAGATCATCTTTATTTAACCAGGTAGACCATGATGTCATAATGATAGTTTAACCAGGTAGGCCAGATCATCTTTATTTAACCAGGTAGACCATGATGTCATAATGATAGTTTAACCAGGTAGGCCAGATCATCTTTATTTAACCAGGTAGACCATGATGTCATAATGATAGTTTAACCAGGTAGGCCAGATCATCTTTATTTAACCAGGTAGACCATGATGTCATAATGATAGTTTAACCAGGTAGGCCAGATCATCTTTATTTAACCAGGTAGACCATGATGTCATAATGATAGTTTAACCAGGTAGGCCAGATCATCTTTAATTAACCAGGTAGACCATGATGTCATAATGATAGTTTAACCAGGTAGGCCAGATCATCTTTATTTAACCAGGTAGACCATGATGTCATAATGATAGTTTAACCAGGTAGGCCAGATCATCTTTATTTAACCAGGTAGACCATGATGTCATAATGATAGTTTAACCAGGTAGGCCAGATCATCTTTATTTAACCAGGTAGACCATGATGTCATAATGATAGTTTAACCAGGTAGGCCAGATCATCTTTATTTAACCAGGTAGACCATGATGTCATAATGAAAGTTTAACCAGGTAGGCCAGATCATCTTTATTTAGCCAGGTAGACCATGATGTCATAATGATAGTTTAACCAGGTAGGCCAGATCATCTTTATTTAACCAGGTAGACCATGATGTCATAATGATAGTTTAACCAGGTAGGCCAGATCACCTTTATTTAACCAGGTAGACCATGATGTCATAATGATAGTTTAACCAGGTAGGCCAGATCATCTTTATTTAGCCAGGTAGACCATGATGTCATAATGATAGTTTAACCAGGTAGGCCAGATCATCTTTATTTAGCCAGGTAGACCATGATGTCATAATGATAGTTTAACCAGGTAGGCCAGATCATCTTTATTTTACCAGGTAGGCCAGATCATCTTTATTTAACCAGGTAGACCATGATGTCATAATGATAGTTTAACCAGGTAGGCCAGATCATCTTTATTTAACCAGGTAGACCATGATGTCATAATGATAGTTTAACCAGGTAGGCCAGATCATCTTTATTTAACCAGGTAGGCCATGATGTCATAATGATAGTTTAACCAGGTAGGCCAGATCATCTTTATTTAACCAGGTAGACCATGATGTCATAATGATAGTTTAACCAGGTAGGCCAGATCATCTTTATTTAACCAGGTAGACCATGATGTCATAATGATAGTTTAACCAGGTAGGCCAGATCATCTTTATTTAACCAGGTTAGTTGAGAACAGGTTCTCATTTACAACTGCGACCTGGCCAAGATAAAGCAAAGCAGTTCGACACATACAGCAACACAGAGTTACACATGGAGTAAAACAAACATACAGTCAATAATACAGTAGAAAAATAAGTCTATATACAATGTGAGCAAATGAGGTGAGATAAGGGAGGTAAAGGCAACAAAAAGGCCATGGTGGCGAAGTAAATACAATATAGCAAGTAAAACACTGGAATGGTAGATTTGCAGTGGAAGAATGTGCAAAGTAGAAATATAAATAATGGGGTGCAAAGGAGCAAAATAAATAAATACAGTAGGGGAAGAGGTAGTTGTTTGGGCTAAATTATAGATGGGCTATGTACAGGTGCAGTGATCTGTGAGTTGCTCTGACAGCTGGTGCTTAAAGCTAGTGAGGGAGATAAGTGTTTCCAGTTTCAGAGATTTTTGTAGTTCGTTCCAGTCATTGGCACCAGAGAACTGGAAGGAGAGGCGGCCAAAGGAAGAATTGGTTTTGGGGGTGACCAGAGAGATATACCTGCTGGAGCGCGTGCTACAGGTAGGTGCTGCTATGGTGACCAGCGAGCTGAGACAAGGCGGGGCTTTACCTAGCAGAGACTTGTAGATGACCTGGAGCCAGTGGGTTTGGCGACGAGTATGAAGCGAGGGCCAGCCAACGAGAGCGTACAGGTCGCAGTGGTGGGTAGTGTATGGGGCTTTGGTGACAAAACGGATGGCACTGTGATAGACTGCATCCAGTTTACTGAGTAGAATGTTGGAGGCTATTTTGTAAATGACATCGCCGAAGTCGAGGATCGGTAGGATGGTCAGTTTTACGAGGGTATGTTTGGCAGCATGAGTGAAGGATGCTTTGTTGCGAAATAGGAAGCAGATTCTAAACTTAACTCTGATTTAACTCTGTACTCTGTGTCACCAGGTACCAACGTGTCCAGAATACGCTAACCCAGCAGAGCTCATCGCTGCAGGACACCAGGATGCTGACAGAGTTTCTGGAGACGGTGGAGCTAGAGGAGAGGGTGGAGCTAGAGGAGACCCAGGAGGCCAGGGGGTGGGGCTACAGCAGTAACCTTGGACAGGTGAGGCACAGCGTTTCACCTGCTTGAAGTCACACCACACAGCATACTACCTTAGGTACCCGAGGGTTAGTCTGTCTTTAATAACTTTGGGTAAATCACCTCCTGTGTTTGTCTCCCAGCCTCTCCACAGTGAGATCAGCTCAGCTCTTACCCTGCTGGGTGATGGGGGTGGAAGCGATGGTGGGGAGCCCCTGAAGGAGCCGCTGGGAAACCCTGTAGAGGAGCTGCGGGAGGCAGTGGAGATGTTGAATGACACGGTCAGAGAGAGAGGACGATCACAGAATCACATCCATGATCAAGCCATCCAGACTATGATCCGACAGGTAGGATGGCCCAGAGGGTTGACAGGTTCTGGTATTGTGAAGGTCCAGCCATGATCAAGCCATCCAGACTATGATCCGACAGGTAGGATGGCCCAGAGGGTTGACAGGTTCTGGTATTGTGAAGGTCCGGTGGAGTCTGTGTTGATCTCACATCTACTGTACAGTATCCATGGCAACATGGTTGTTGTAGAAGAACAGTGAAAACTGTTTCCTTTAGTTTGTTTACTTGACAGAATAAACCAATCTGTGACTGACCCTAGTCTCCCTCTGCTCTCTCCTCTCTGCTGTCCCAGCTGGCTGTGCTGTCAGTGCGTGTGGAGGACAGTCTGTGCTGCAGTAGAGAGCTGAACCTGGACCTCCTGCAGAGAGAGAAAGACATGGCCATGCGCTGTGAACCAGAACGTTGTGGACTAGAGGGACTAGAGGAACAGCAAGACCACCTAGAGGTGAGGGGGGGGGGGGGGGACTAAAGGAACAGCAAGACCCCCTAGAGGTGAGGCGGGGACTAAAGGAACAGCAAGACCACCTAGAGGTGAGGGGGGGACTAAAGGAACAGCAAGACCACCTAGAGGTGAGGGGGGACTAGAGGAACAGCAAGACCACCTAGAGGTGAGGGGGGACTAGAGGAACAGCAAGACCACCTAGAGGTGAGGGGGGGGGGGGGGGGGGCTAGAGGAACAGCAAGACCACCTAGAGGTGAGGGGGGGGGGGCTAGAGGAACAGCAAGACCACCTAGAGGTGAGGGGGGGGGGGGGCTAGAGGAACAGCAAGACCACCTAGAGGTGAGGGGGGGGCTAGAGGAACAGCAAGACCACCTAGAGGTGAGGGGGGGACTAAAGGAACAGCAAGACCACCTAGAGGTGAGGGGGGGACTAGAGGAACAGCAAGACCACCTAGAGGTGAGGGGGGGGGGACTAAAGGAACAGCAAGACCACCTAGAGGTGAGGGGGGGGGGACTAAAGGAACAGCAAGACCACCTAGAGGTGAGGGGGGGGGGACTAAAGGAACAGCAAGACCACCTAGAGGTGAGGGGGGGGGGACTAAAGGAACAGCAAGACCACCTAGAGGTGAGGGGGGGGGGGGACTAAAGGAACAGCAAGACCACCTAGAGGTGAGGGGGGGGGACTAAAGGAACAGCAAGACCACCTAGAGGTGAGGGGGGGGGGGGACTAAAGGAACAGCAAGACCACCTAGAGGTGAGGGGGGGGGACTAAAGGAACAGCAAGACCACCTAGAGGTGAGGGGGGGGGGGCTAGAGGAACAGCAAGACCACCTAGAGGTGAGGGGGGGGGAGGCTAGAGGAACAGCAAGACCACCTAGAGGTGAGGGGGGGGCTAGAGGAACAGCAAGACCACCTAGAGGTGAGGGGGGGACTAAAGGAACAGCAAGACCACCTAGAGGTGAGGGGGGGACTAGAGGAACAGCAAGACCACCTAGAGGTGAGGGGGGGGGGGACTAAAGGAACAGCAAGACCACCTAGAGGTGAGGGGGGGGGACTAAAGGAACAGCAAGACCACCTAGAGGTGAGGGGGGGGGGGACTAAAGGAACAGCAAGACCACCTAGAGGTGAGGGGGGGGGGGGGACTAAAGGAACAGCAAGACCACCTAGAGGTGAGGGGGGGGGGGGGGACTAAAGGAACAGCAAAACCACCTAGAGGTAAGGGGGGGACTAAAGGGACTAGAGGAACAGCAAGACCACCTACAGGTGAGGGGGGGGGGGGGCTAGAGGAACAGCAAGACCACCTACAGGTGAGCGGGGGGGGGGCTAGAGGAACAGCAAGACCACCTACAGGTGAGGGGGGGTGGCTAGAGGAACAGCAAGACCACCTACAGGTGAGGGGGGGGGGGGGGGACTAGAGGAACAGCAAGACCACCTAGAGATGAGGGGGGGACTAAAGGAACAGCAAAACCACCTAGAGGTGAGGGGGGGACTAAAGGAACAGCAAGACCCCCTAGAGGTGAGGGGGAAGACTAAAGGAACAGCAAAACCACCTAGAGGTGAGGGGGGGGGGACTAAAGGAACAGCAAGACCACCTAGAGGTGAGGGGGGGGGACTAAAGGAACAGCAAGACCACCTAGAGGTGAGGGGGGGGGACTAGAGGAACAGCAAGACCACCTAGAGGTGAGGGGGGGGGGGTAAGAGGAACAGCAAGACCACCTACAGGTGAGGGGGGGGGAGGCTAGAGGAACAGCAAGACCACCTAGAGGTGAGGGGGGGACTAAGGGAACAGCAAGACCACCTAGAGGTGAGGGGGGGACTAAAGGGACAGCAAAACCACCTAGAGGTGAGGGGGGGACTAAAGGAACAGCAAGACCACTTAGAGGTGAGGGGGGGGGGGACTAAAGGAACAGCAAGACCACCTAGAGGTGAGGGGGGGGGGGGCTAGAGGAACAGCAATACCACCTAGAGGGACTAGAGGAGCAGTAATACTACCTAGAGGTGGGGGGGGGGGACTAGAGGAGCAGTAATACTACCTAGAGGTGGGGGGGGGGGGGGCTAGAGGGACTAGAGGAGCAGTAATACTACCTAGAGGTGGGGGGGGTACTAGAGGGACTAGAGGAGCAGTAATACTATCTAGAGGTGGGGGGGGGGGACTAGAGGGACTAGAGGAGCAGTAATACTATCTAGAGGTGAGGGGGGGACTAGAGGGACTAGAGGAGCAGTAATACTACCTAGAGGTGGGGGGGGGACTAGAGGGACTAGAGGAGCAGTAATACTACCTAGAGGTGGGGGGGACTAGAGGGACTAGAGGAGCAGTAATACTATCTAGAGGTGGGGGGGGGACTAGAGGGACTAGAGGTACTAGAGGAGCAGTAATACTACCTAGAGGTGGGGGGGGGGACTAGAGGGACTAGAGGGACTAGAGGAGCAGTAATACTACCTAGAGGTGGGGGGGGGACTAGAGGGACTAGAGGGACTAGAGGAGCAGTAATACTACCTAGAGGTGAGGGGGACTAGAGGGACTAGAGGAGCAGTAATACTACCTAGAGGTGAGGGGGACTAGAGGGACTAGAGGAGCAGTAATACTACCTAGAGGTGGGGGGGACTAGAGGGACTAGAGGAGCAGTAATACTACCTAGAGGTGGGGGGGGCTAGAGGGACTAGAGGGACTAGAGGGACTAGAGGAGCAGTAATACTACCTAGAGGTGGGGGGGTGGCTAGAGGGACTAGAGGAGCAGTAATACTACCTAGAGGTGGGGGGGGGGACTAGAGGGACTAGAGGAGCAGTAATACTACCTAGAGGTGAGGGGGACTAGAGGGACTAGAGGAGCAGTAATACTACCTAGAGGTGGGGGGGGACTAGAGGGACTAGAGGAGCAGTAATACTATCTAGAGGTGGGGGGGGGACTAGAGGGACTAGAGGAGCAGTAATACTACCTAGAGGTGGGGGGGGGACTAGAGGGACTAGAGGGACTAGAGGAGCAGTAATACTACCTAGAGGTGAGGGGGACTAGAGGGACTAGAGGAGCAGTAATACTACCTAGAGGTGGGGGGGGGACTAGAGGGACTAGAGGGACTAGAGGAGCAGTAATACTACCTAGAGGTGAGGGGGGGACTAGAGGGACTAGAGGAGCAGTAATACTACCTAGAGGTGAGGGGGACTAGAGGGACTAGAGGAGCAGTAATACTACCTAGAGGTGGGGGGGACTAGAGGTACTAGAGGAGCAGTAATACTACCTAGAGGTGAGGGGGACTAGAGGGACTAGAGGGACTAGAGGAGCAGTAATACTACCTAGAGGTGGGGGGGACTAGAGGGACTAGAGGAGCAGTAATACTACCTAGAGGCGGGGGGGGGGGACTAGAGGGACTAGAGGGACTAGAGGAGCAGTAATACTACCTAGAGGTGGGGGGGGGGGACTAGAGGGACTAGAGGGACTAGAGGAGCAGTAATACTACCTAGAGGTGGGGGGGGACTAGAGGGACTAGAGGAGCAGTAATACTACCTAGAGGTGGGGGGGACTAGAGGGACTAGAGGAGCAGTAATACTACCTAGAGGTGAGGGGGACTAGAGGGACTAGAGGAGCAGTAATACTACCTAGAGGTGGGGGGGACTAGAGGGACTAGAGGAGCAGTAATACTACCTAGAGGTGGGGGGGGGACTAGAGGGACTAGAGGGACTAGAGGAGCAGTAATACTACCTAGAGGTGGGGGGGGGGGGGGACTAGAGGGACTAGAGGGACTAGAGGAGCAGTAATACTATCTAGAGGTGGGGGGGGACTAGAGGGACTAGAGGAGCAGTAATACTACCTAGAGGTGGGGGGGGACTAGAGGGACTAGAGGAGCAGTAATACTACCTAGAGGTGGGGGGGGGGAGGCTAGAGGGACTAGAGGAGCAGTAATACTACCTAGAGGTGGGGGGGTACTAGAAGGACTAGAGGAGCAGTAATACTACCTAGAGGTGGGGGGGGACTAGAGGGACTAGAGGAGCAGTAATACTATCTAGAGGTGGGGGGGGGGGCTAGAGGGACTAGAGGAGCAGTAATACTATCTAGAGGTGGGGGGGGGACTAGAAGGACTAGAGGAGCAGTAATACTACCTAGAGGTGGGGGGGGACTAGAGGGACTAGAGGAGCAGTAATACTTCCTAGAGGTGGGGGGGGGGGGACTAGAGGGACTAGAGGAGCAGTAATACTACCTAGAGGTGGGGGGGACTAGAGGTACTAGAGGAGCAGTAATACTACCTAGAGGTGGGGGGGGACTAGAGGGACTAGAGGAGCAGTAATACTACCTAGAGGTGGGGGGGGGACTAGAGGGACTAGAGGAGCAGTAATACTACCTAGAGGTGGGGGGGAATAGAGGGACTAGAGGAGCAGTAATACTACCTAGAGGTGGGGGGGGACTAGAGGGACTAGAGGAGCAGTAATACTACCTAGAGGTGGGGGGGGACTAGAGGGACTAGAGGAGCAGTAATACTACCTAGAGGTGGGGGGGGGGGGGACTAGAGGGACTAGAGGAGCAGTAATACTACCTAGAGGTGGGGGGGGGGACTAGAGGGACTAGAGGAGCAGTAATACTACCTAGAGGTGGGGGGGGGGACTAGAGGGACTAGAGGAGCAGTAATACTTCCTAGAGGTGGGGGGGGGGGGCCTAGAGGGACTAGAGGAGCAGTAATACTACCTAGAGGTGGGGGGGGACTAAAGGGACTAGAGGAGCAGTAATACTACCTAGAGGTGGGGGGGGGGACTAGAGGGACTAGAGGAGCAGTAATACTACCTAGAGGTGGGGGGGGGACTAGAGGGACTAGAGGAGCAGTAATACTTCCTAGAGGTGGGGGGGGGGGGGCTAGAGGGACTAGAGGAGCAGTAATACTACCTAGAGGTGGGGGGGGGGGGACTAGAGGGACTAGAGGAGCAGTAATACTACCTAGAGGTGGGGGGGACTAGAGGGACTAGAGGAGCAGTAATACTTCCTAGAGGTGGGGGGGGGGGGACTAGAGGGACTAGAGGAGCAGTAATACTACCTAGAGGTGGGGGGGGACTAGAGGGACTAGAGGAGCAGTAATACTACCTAGAGGTGGGGGGGGGGGACTAGAGGGACTAGAGGAGCAGTAATACTTCCTAGAGGTGGGGGGGGGGACTAGAGGGACTAGAGGAGCAGTAATACTACCTAGAGGTGGGGGGGAATAGAGGGACTAGAGGAGCAGTAATACTACCTAGAGGTGGGGGGGACTAGAGGGACTAAAGGAGCAGTAATACTACCTAGAGGTGGAGGGGACTAGAGGGACTAGAGGGACTAGAGGAGCAGTAATACTACCTAGAGGTGGGGGGGGACTAGAGGGACTAGAGGAGCAGTAATACTACCTAGAGGTGGGGGGGGACTAGAGGGACTAGAGGAGCAGTAATACTATCTAGAGGTGGAGGGGGACTAGAGGGACTAGAGGGACTAGAGGAGCAGTAATACTACCTAGAGGTGAGGGGGACTAGAGGGACTAGAGGAGCAGTAATACTATCTAGAGGTGGGGGGGGGGACTAGAGGGACTAGAGGAGCAGTAATACTACCTAGAGGTGGGGGGGGGGGACTAGAGGGACTAGAGGGACTAGAGGAGCAGTAATACTTCCTAGAGGTGGGGGGGGGGACTAGAGGGACTAGAGGAGCAGTAATACTTCCTAGAGGTGGGGGGGGGGGGCTAGAGGGACTAGAGGAGCAGTAATACTATCTAGAGGTGGGGGGGGGGGGACTAGAAGGACTAGAGGAGCAGTAATACTACCTAGAGGTGGGGGGGGACTAGAGGGACTAGAGGAGCAGTAATACTTCCTAGAGGTGAGGGGGACTAGAGGGACTAGAGGGACTAGAGGAGCAGTAATACTATCTAGAGGTGGGGGGGGGATTAGAGGGACTAGAGGAGCAGTAATACTACCTAGAGGTGGGGGGGGGACTAGAGGGACTAGAGGAGCAGTAATACTACCTAGAGGTGGGGGGGGGACTAGAGGGACTAGAGGAGCAGTAATACTACCTAGAGGTGGGGGGGGACTAGAGGGACTAGAGGAGCAGTAATACTACCTAGAGGTGGGGGGGGGGGACTAGAGGGACTAGAGGAGCAGTAATACTACCTAGAGGTGGGGGGGGGACTAGAGGGACTAGAGGAGCAGTAATACTATCTAGAGGTGGGGGGGGAGGGGGCTAGAGGGACTAGAGGAGCAGTAATACTACCTAGAGGTGAGGGGGGGACTATAGGGACTAGAGGAGCAGTAATACTATCTAGAGGTGGGGGGGAGGGGGCTAGAGGGACTAGAGGAGCAGTAATACTACCTAGAGGTGAGGGGGGGACTATAGGGACTAGAGGAGCAGTAATACTACCTAGAGGTGGGGGGGGGACTATAGGGACTAGAGGAGCAGTAATACTACCTAGAGGTGGGGGGGACTAGAGGGACTAGAGGAGCAGTAATACTACCTAGAGGTGAGGGGGACTAGAGGGACTAGAGGAGCAGTAATACTACCTAGAGGTGAGGGGGACTAGAGGGACTAGAGGAGCAGTAATACTACCTAGAGGTGGGGGGGGACTAGAGGGACTAGAGGAGCAGTAATACTATCTAGAGGTGGGGGGGACTAGAGGGACTAGAGGAGCAGTAATACTACCTAGAGGTGCGGGGGGGGGGGGGGACTAGAGGGACTAGAGGAGCAGTAATACTATCTAGAGGTGGGGGGGGGACTAGAGGGACTAGAGGAGCAGTAATACTATCTAGAGGTGGGGGGGACTAGAGGGACTAGAGGAGCAGTAATACTACCTAGAGGTGGGGGGTGGAGACTACAGGGACTAGAGGAGCAGTAATACTTCCTAGAGGTGGGGGGGGGGGGGCTAGAGGGACTAGAGGAGCAGTAATACTACCTAGAGGTGGGGGGGAGGGACTATAGGGACTAGAGGAGCAGTAATACTACCTAGAGGTGGGGGGGGGACTAGAGGGACTAGAGGGACTAGAGGAGCAGTAATACTACCTAGAGGTGGGGGGGACTAGAGGGACTAGAGGAGCAGTAATACTATCTAAAGGTGGGGGGGGGACTAGAGGGACTAGAGGAGCAGTAATACTACCTAGAGGTGGGGGGGGGACTAGAGGGACTAGAGGGACTAGAGGAGCAGTAATACTTCCTAGAGGTGGGGGGGGGGACTAGAGGGACTAGAGGAGCAGTAATACTTCCTAGAGGTGGGGGGGGGGGTCTAGAGGGACTAGAGGAGCAGTAATACAATCTAGAGGTGGGGGGGGGACTAGAAGGACTAGAGGTGCAGTAATACTACCTAGAGGTGGGGGGGGACTAGAGGGACTAGAGGAGCAGTAATACTTCCTAGAGGTGAGGGGGACTAGAGGGACTAGAGGGACTAGAGGAGCAGTAATACTACCTAGAGGTGGGGGGGGGGACTAGAGGGACTAGAGGAGCAGTAATACTACCTAGAGGTGGGGGGGGGACTAGAGGGACTAGAGGAGCAGTAATACTACCTAGAGGTGGGGGGGGGACTAGAGGGACTAGAGGAGCAGTAATACTACCTAGAGGTGGGGGGGGGACTAGAGGGACTAGAGGAGCAGTAATACTACCTAGAGGTGGGGGGGGACTAGAGGGACTAGAGGAGCAGTAATACTACCTAGAGGTGGGGGGGGGGACTAGAGGGACTAGAGGAGCAGTAATACTACCTAGAGGTGGGGGGGGGACTAGAGGGACTAGAGGAGCAGTAATACTATCTAGAGGTGGGGGGGGGGGGCTAGAGGGACTAGAGGAGCAGTAATACTACCTAGAGGTGAGGGGGGGACTATAGGGACTAGAGGAGCAGTAATACTACCTAGAGGTGGGGGGGGGACTAGAGGGACTAGAGGAGCAGTAATACTACCTAGAGGTGGGGGGGACTAGAGGGACTAGAGGAGCAGTAATACTACCTAGAGGTGAGGGGGACTAGAGGGACTAGAGGAGCAGTAATACTACCTAGAGGTGAGGGGGACTAGAGGGACTAGAGGAGCAGTAATACTACCTAGAGGTGGGGGGGGACTAGAGGGACTAGAGGAGCAGTAATACTATCTAGAGGTGGGGGGGACTAGAGGGACTAGAGGAGCAGTAATACTACCTAGAGGTGGGGGGGGGGGGGACTAGAGGGACTAGAGGAGCAGTAATACTATCTAGAGGTGGGGGGGGGGGGACTAGAGGGACTAGAGGAGCAGTAATACTATCTAGAGGTGGGGGGGACTAGAGGGACTAGAGGAGCAGTAATACTACCTAGAGGTGGGGGGGGGGACTACAGGGACTAGAGGAGCAGTAATACTTCCTAGAGGTGGGGGGGGGGGGGCTAGAGGGACTAGAGGAGCAGTAATACTACCTAGAGGTGGGGGGGAGGGACTATAGGGACTAGAGGAGCAGTAATACTACCTAGAGGTGGGGGGGGGGACTAGAGGGACTAGAGGGACTAGAGGAGCAGTAATACTACCTAGAGGTGGGGGGGACTAGAGGGACTAGAGGATCAGTAATACTATCTAGAGGTGGGGGGGGGACCAGAGGGACTAGAGGGACTAGAGGAGCAGTAATACTACCTAGAGGTGGGGGGGACTAGAGGGACTAGAGGAGCAGTAATACTATCTAGAGGTGGGGGGGGGACTAGAGGGACTAGAGGGACTAGAGGAGCAGTAATACTACCTAGAGGTGGGGGGGACTAGAGGGACTAGAGGGACTAGAGGAGCAGTAATACTATCTAGAGGTGGGGGGGGGACTAGAGGGACTAGAGGAGCAGTAATACTACCTAGAGGTGGGGGGGGGGACTAGAGGGACTAGAGGAGCAGTAATACTACCTAGAGGTGGGGGGGGGACTAGAGGGACTAGAGGAGCAGTAATACTATCTAGAGGTGGGGGGGGGGACTAGAGGGACTAGAGGAGCAGTAATACTATCTAGAGGTGGGGGGGGACTAGAGGGACTAGAGGGACTAGAGGAGCAGTAATACTACCTAGAGGTGAGGGGGACTAGAGGGACTAGAGGAGCAGTAATACTACCTAGAGGTGGGGGGGGACTAGAGGGACTAGAGGAGCAGTAATACTACCTAGAGGTGGGGGGGGGGACTAGAGGGACTAGAGGGACTAGAGGAGCAGTAATTCTACCGAGAGGTGGGGGGGGACTAGAGGGACTAGAGGAGCAGTAATACTACCTAGAGGTGGGGGGGGACTAGAGGGACTAGAGGAGCAGTAATACTACCTAGAGGTGGGGGGGACTAGAGGGACTAGAGGAGCAGTAATACTACCTAGAGGTGGGGGGGGGGGGGCTAGAGGGACTAGAGGAGCAGTAATACTACCTAGAGGTGAGGGGGAATAGAGGGACTAGAGGGACTAGAGGAGCAGTAATACTACCTAGAGGTGAGGGGGACTAGAGGGACTAGAGGGACTAGAGGAGCAGTAATACTACCTAGAGGTGGGGGGGGGACTAGAGGGACTAGAGGGACTAGAGGAGCAGTAATACTACCTAGAGGTGGGGGGGAATAGAGGGACTAGAGGGACTAGAGGAGCAGTAATACTACCTAGAGGTGGGGGGGGGACTAGAGGGACTAGAGGAGCAGTAATACTACCTAGAGGTGGGGGGGACTAGAGGGACTAGAGGAGTAGTAATACTACCTAGAGGTGGGGGGGGACTAGAGGGACTAGAGGGACTAGAGGAGCAGTAATACTATCTAGAGGTGGGGGGGGGGACTAGAGGGACTAGAGGAGCAGTAATACTATCTAGAGGTGGGGGGGACTAGAGGGACTAGAGGAGCAGTAATACTACCTAGAGGTGGGGGGGGGGGACTACAGGGACTAGAGGAGCAGTAATACTTCCTAGAGGTGGGGGGGGGGGGGGGGGGGGGCTAGAGGGACTAGAGGAGCAGTAATACTACCTAGAGGTGGGGGGGAGGGACTATAGGGACTAGAGGAGCAGTAATACTACCTAGAGGTGGGGGGGGGGGACTAGAGGGACTAGAGGGACTAGAGGAGCAGTAATACTACCTAGAGGTGGGGGGGACTAGAGGGACTAGAGGATCAGTAATACTATCTAGAGGTGGGGGGGGGGGACCAGAGGGACTAGAGGGACTAGAGGAGCAGTAATACTACCTAGAGGTGGGGGGGACTAGAGGGACTAGAGGAGCAGTAATACTATCTAGAGGTGGGGGGGGGACTAGAGGGACTAGAGGGACTAGAGGAGCAGTAATACTACCTAGAGGTGGGGGGGACTAGAGGGACTAGAGGGACTAGAGGAGCAGTAATACTATCTAGAGGTGGGGGGGGGGGACTAGAGGGACTAGAGGAGCAGTAATACTACCTAGAGGTGGGGGGGGGGGACTAGAGGGACTAGAGGAGCAGTAATACTACCTAGAGGTGGGGGGGGGACTAGAGGGACTAGAGGAGCAGTAATACTATCTAGAGGTGGGGGGGGGGGACTAGAGGGACTAGAGGAGCAGTAATACTATCTAGAGGTGGGGGGGGGACTAGAGGGACTAGAGGGACTAGAGGAGCAGTAATACTACCTAGAGGTGAGGGGGACTAGAGGGACTAGAGGAGCAGTAATACTACCTAGAGGTGGGGGGGGACTAGAGGGACTAGAGGAGCAGTAATACTACCTAGAGGTGGGGGGGGGGGGGACTAGAGGGACTAGAGGGACTAGAGGAGCAGTAATTCTACCGAGAGGTGGGGGGGGACTAGAGGGACTAGAGGAGCAGTAATACTACCTAGAGGTGGGGGGGGGACTAGAGGGACTAGAGGAGCAGTAATACTACCTAGAGGTGGGGGGGACTAGAGGGACTAGAGGAGCAGTAATACTACCTAGAGGTGGGGGGGGGGGGGGGCTAGAGGGACTAGAGGAGCAGTAATACTACCTAGAGGTGAGGGGGAATAGAGGGACTAGAGGGACTAGAGGAGCAGTAATACTACCTAGAGGTGAGGGGGACTAGAGGGACTAGAGGGACTAGAGGAGCAGTAATACTACCTAGAGGTGGGGGGGGGACTAGAGGGACTAGAGGGACTAGAGGAGCAGTAATACTACCTAGAGGTGGGGGGGAATAGAGGGACTAGAGGGACTAGAGGAGCAGTAATACTACCTAGAGGTGGGGGGGGGACTAGAGGGACTAGAGGAGCAGTAATACTACCTAGAGGTGGGGGGGACTAGAGGGACTAGAGGAGTAGTAATACTACCTAGAGGTGGGGGGGGACTAGAGGGACTAGAGGGACTAGAGGAGCAGTAATACTACCTAGAGGTGGGGGGGAATAGAGGGACTAGAGGGACTAGAGGAGCAGTAATTCTACCTAGAGGTGGGGGGGACTAGAGGGACTAGAGGAGCAGTAATACTACCTAGAGGTGGGGGGGACTAGAGGTACTAGAGGAGCAGTAATACTATCTAGAGGTGGGGGGGGGGACTAGAGGGACTAGAGGGACTAGAGGAGCAGTAATACTACCTAGAGGTGGGGGGGACTAGAGGGACTAGAGGAGCAGTAATACTACCTAGAGGTGGGGGGGGACTAGAGGGACTAGAGGAGCAGTAATACTACCTAGAGGTGGGGGGGACTAGAGGGACTAGAGGAGCAGTAATACTATCTAGAGGTGAGGGGGACTAGAGGGACTAGAGGAGCAGTAATACTACCTAGAGGTGGGGGGGACTAGAGGGACTAGAGGAGCAGTAATACTACCTAGAGGTGGGGGGGACTAGAGGTACTAGAGGAGCAGTAATACTATCTAGAGGTGGGGGGGGGGACTAGAGGGACTAGAGGGACTAGAGGAGCATTAATACTACCTAAAGGTGGGGGGGACTAGAGGTACTAGAGGAGCAGTAATACTACATAGAGGTGGGGGGGGGGGACTAGAGGGACTAGACACTTCAACGCTCTAACGTCTTCCTGTTCTTCTTTCATTGAAGGAACAAAGTAGAGACTTTCAGAAATCTCCAGGTCTTGAAACACGCTGTGGATTAGAGCCACTTCCTTCACTATATATAACAATATATTACATTGGTGTTGGTTAATGGTCGTCGTGTAATAGGATACAATGGCTGTTGTGGAACAAAGGAAGCCCTCCCTCCTCTCTCCTCCTTCCTTCACCTTGTTTCACAAGCTGTCTGTTTCCTGTTGTGTCAGAGTTTCTCTCTCCACTCTGACCCACAGAGACCCGTGAGCCAATCAGCAAGCATGAACCAACCCTGATTTCTGTTCCATTAAGGATGTAAATTACAACATGCCATCACACACAGAGTTTATTGTCCACCAAGGATGTGTGTTTGTGTGTGTGTGTGTGTTTGTGTGTCTGTCACAAGAGTTGGAGGTTTAGTGGGTGGTGTGTGTGTGTGTCCAGTCCAGACATTTGTGTGTTTGTCATACCGTACCCCCCAGACTGAATACACACATTACTGTCTGGAATCTGGACCCAGTGAAAACAGCAGGACCAAATGGGGTCTATAACATACTGAAATAACTGTGCAGTCATTGATCAGCCATCCACCATGAGTAACTGAAAAACATGATGAAGTGTCACTCCCATCGAGACTTCACAGATATTAGCTACTGGTTCTGATTGAAACAACAGAACGACTTGACTATGTCTAACATACGGTTCTTCTCCATTCATACCGTACTCCGACTGAGAAGTCTAAATAACACCTCTCACACGCGTGGCCATCCACCCACCCACCCATCCATCCATCCATCCATCCGCCCGCCCGCCCGCCCGTCCGCCCGTCCGTCCGTCCGTCCACCCTTCCTTCCTTCCTTCCTTCCTTCCTTCCTTCCTTCCTTCCTTCCTTCCTTCCTTCCTTCCTTCCTTCCTTCCTTCCTTCCTTCCTTCCTTCCTTCCTTCCTTCCTTCCTTCCTTCCATCCATCCATATCATAATTCAACCTGTTGTCATTGTTCCCTGTAGGTTAATTATGCTGTACTGAAGGAAGAGGTGGAGGAGCTCCAGAGACAGACTGATTATCTTGAGGAGCTATGCCCAGAGAGAGTGACCTTCCTGGGGGTGGAGGTGCAGGGAGCCCTGGGGGTTTGGAGGGAATTAAGGAGGAACGTAGAGGAGAACAGAGACAGATTACGACAGTTTGTTCACCTGCAGGACTTCTTCAGGACCTACCTGGCCATGATGTAAGCAGATGATATAAACCATACTGGCCCCTTCTGACTCAATCAGAGGCTCTTTCTGAATTCATCTTTCTTGGACTTCTTGCATCCTCTTTCCTCGCCTCATTCTCAAACCCCATTGGAGAAAAGGGTCTGTGTGAAGAGACCTTGGACACACTCCTCCAATATTTTTGAGAAGGAGGTGAGGAGATAGGAATGGAGAGTAGTTGAATTAAGATAGAGTTTCTTTCATAGTCCCACTGTAGCCTGCTGAGAGTCACTATGACTGGAGCCTGTTAGCTGTTTCAGATCATAACAGGATGTCCTAGTCTGTCAGGCAGGCTTTGTCAGTAATTTAACACGTGTTGGGGAGGTCGGTATAGTTATTGTTATATCCATGGGTTCCATAGTTCTGTTAGTTCTGTGGTTCCGGGTTCCGTAGAGTATTTGAGGAAGTGAATTCCTCCACTATCATAAAGTGTTAAGTCTGGATACCATCATCATTATGTCCTGTTCATGGCTTTACTCACTGTCTGTCTGTCTTCTTCTTCCCTCCCTCTCTTCCTTTTCCCCCGCCACCCTTTTGAATGGACAGATCGTGGATGGAGGACACTCGGGAGTGTATTTTCTCTGAGAGAGTGTTGCATTGTGGGAGGGATGACCAGGAGCCAATGGCTGTGGAGATGGAGATGGATGTCCAGATTGACAGGAAGTTGGAGGAGTTGGAGGAGCTGGATGCTGCAGGGAGGAACCTGCTGAACGCTGAGCACCACCTGGCCAACATGGTAGGGTCTACTTGATTGGTTGGTTGGTTGATTGGTTGGTTGATTGGTTGGTTCAGATGGTTAACATTGAGTCGTACAACCCCTGGATATATAATACACTTTAGGGTTCTGGGTTTGTGTAACTATGGCTGCTACCTGACTACTCTGATGTGATTGGTCAAAAGACCAGGGTTAACTGTGTAAACGTAGCCCCAGCTGTCTAACACAGAGGTGTCAATTCCATGGAGGGAAGAGTGTCTGCGGGTTTTCAATCCTCCCTTCTACTTGATTGATCAAGTCATTGATTAGTTAGGAACTCCCCTCACCTGGTTGTCTAGGTCCTTTTTTCTTTAAGGTTGCAGCCCCTATCAGCGCCGTTCTCAGTCCTTTTTAACCTGTCTCTCCTCTCTGGGGAGGTTCCTATTGCTCGGTGTGTCCTTTATTTAAAAGGGGAGATCAAGGTGATCCTAACTGTTACAGGCCGATTTCTATTTTGCCCTGTTTATCAAAAGTGTTGGTAAAACTTGTCAATAATCAACTGACTGGCTTTCTTGATGTCTATAGTATTCTCTCTGGGATGCAATCTGGTTTCCGCTCAGGTTATGGATGTGTCACTGCAACCTTAAAGGTCCTCAATGATGTCACCATTTCCCTTGATTCTAAGCAATGTTGTGCTGCTATTTTTTTATTGACTTGGCCAAAGCGTTTGATACGGTAGACCATTCCATTCTTGGGGGCCGGTTAAGGAGTATTGGTGTCTCTGAGTGGTCTTTGGCCTGGTTTGCTAACTACCTCTCTCAAATAGTGCAGTGTATAAAGTCACAACATCTGCTGTCTCAGCCACTGCCTGTCACCAAGGGAGTACCCCAAGGCTCGATCCTAGGCCCCACACTCTTCTCAATTTACATCACCAACATAGCTCAGGCAGTAGGAAGCTCTCTCATCCATTTATATGCAGATGATACAGTCTTATACTCAGCTGGCCCCTCCCTGGATTTTGTGTTAAACGCTCTACAACAAAGCTTTCTTAGTGTCCAACAAGCTTTCTCTGCCCTTAACCTTGTTCTGAACACCTCCAAAACAAAGGTCATGTGGTTTGGTAAGAAGAATGCCCCTCTCCCCACCGGTGTGATTACTACCTCTGAGGGTTTAGAGATTGAGGTAGTCACCTCATACAAGTACTTGGGAGTATGGCTAGATGGTACACTGTCCTTCTCTCAGCACATATCAAAGCTGCAGGCTAAAGGTTAACTCTAGACTTGGTTTCCTCTATTGTAATCGTTCCTCTTTCACCCCAGCTGCCAAACTAACCCTGATTCAGATGACCATCCTACACATGCTAGATTACAGAGACGTAATTTATAGATCGGCAGGTAAGGGTGCTCTCAAGCGACTAGATGTTCTTTACCATTCGGTCATCAGATTTGCCACCAATGCTCCTCATAGGACACATCACTGCACTCTATACTCCTCTGTAAACTGGTCATCTCTGTATACCCGTCGCAAGACCCACTGGTTGATGCTTACTTATAAAACCCTCTTTGGCCTCACTCCCCCCTATCTGAGATACCTACTGCAGCCCTCATCCTCCATATACAATACCCGTTCTGCCAGTCACATTCTGTTAAAGGTCCCCAAAGCACACACATCCCTGGGTCGCTTGTCTTTTCAGTTCGCTGCATCTAGCGACGGGAACGAGCTGCAACAAACACTCAAACTGGACAGTTTTATCTCAATCTCTTCATTCAAAGACTCAATCATGGACACTCTTACTAACAGTTGTGGCTGCTTTGAGTGATGTATTATTCTCTCTACCTTCTTGCCTTTGTGCTGTTGTCTGGGCCCAATAATGTTTGTACCGTGTTTTATGCTGCTACTATGTTGTGCTGCTACCATGTTGTGTTGCTAACATGTTGTTGTCATGTGGTGTTGCTACAATACTCATGTGTTGCTGCCATGCTATGTTGTTTTCTTAGGTCTCTATTTATGTAGTGGTGAGTTAGGAACTCCTCTCGCCTGGTTGTCAAGGTCTTAATTGATGAGTTAGGAACTCCTCTCGCCTGGTTGTCAAGGTCTTAATTGATGAGTTAGGAACTCCTCTCGCCTGGTTGTCAAGGTCTTAATTGATGAGTTAGGAACTCCTCTCGCCTGGTTGTCAAGGTCTTAATTGATGAGTTAGGAACTCCTCTGGCCTGGTTGTCAAGGTCTTAATTGATGAGTTAGGAACTCCTCTGGCCTGGTTGTCAAGGTCTTAATTGATGAGTTAGGAACTCCTCTCGCCTGGTTGTCAAGGTCTTAATTGATGAGTTAGGAACTCCTCTGGCCTGGTTGTCAAGGTCTTAATTGATGAGTTAGGAACTCCTCTGGCCTGGTTGTCAAGGTCTTAATTGATGAGTTAGGAACTCCTCTCGCCTGGTTGTCAAGGTCTTAATTGATGAGTTAGGAACTCCTCTCGCCTGGTTGTCAAGGTCTTAATTGATGAGTTAGGAACTCCTCTGGCCTGGTTGTCAAGGTCTTAATTGATGAGTTAGGAACTCCTCTGGCCTGGTTGTCAAGGTCTTAATTGATGAGTTAGGAACGCCTCTTGCCTGGTTGTCAAGGTCTTAATTGATGAGTTAGGAACTCCTCTCGCCTGGTTGTCTAGGTCTTAATTGATTGGTTGGTTGAATGGTTGACTGACTGATTGGTTGACTGACTGACTGACTGATTGACTGACTGATTGACTAACTGATTGATTGATTGGTTGACTGACTGATTGGTTGACTGACTGACTGACTGACTGACTGACTGATTGATTGACTGATTGACTGACTGATTGATTGATTGATTGATTGGTTGACTGGTTGACTGACTGATTGGTTGACTGGTTGGTTGACTGATTGATTGGCTGACTGATTGATCATTCCTCTAGATCCATGAGCGTCTGGAGGAGTTGAGGTCCATGCTGGGATGGATCCTGGTCCACTGGAGAGACCAGAAACACCAGAGGAGTCAACGCAGGAATAACGAGACGGAACCTAATGAAGATAGTATCTACTCTGAGCCCCCAACAGAGCAGATTACTGGAGATATTATCTACGCTGAGCCCCCAACAGAGCAGATTACTGGAGATAGTATCTACACCAATACAGAGTCCACCACTGAGAACTACTCTGAGACAGCAGAGCAGATCACAGAAGATAACATCTACACAAACACTGTACCAGAGTCCACAAGAGATAATATCTACTCAGAGACCACAGTAGAGTCCACTAGAGATAATATCTACTCAGAGACCACAGTAGAGTCCACTAGAGATAATATCTACTCAGAGACCACAGTAGAGTCCACTAGAGATAATATCTACTCAGAGACCACAGTAGAGTCCACTAGAGATAATATCTACTCAGAGACCACAGTAGCGTCCACTAGAGATAATATCTACTCAGAGACCACAGTAGAGTCCACTAGAGATAATATCTACTCAGAGACCACAGTAGAGTCCACTAGAGATAATATCTACTCAGAGACCACAGTAGAGTCCACTAGAGATAATATATACTCAGAGAGCACAGCAGCAGTTATCTACACAGATGCTACAGCCTGCCCCATCCACAGTACCCCTTGTCAGCCAGTGACCCACTTTACCCCTGCACTGAGTGTCTTTGAGGACAGATTGAGGACAATAGACAGTCGATACTGTCCCTCAACAGACCAGCAAAGTTGGGAGGACCAAGAGGATGGCTACCAGGTGATGAACAGCAACACACGGCCTCCAAGGTGCAGTGGCCTCACCTCTCCTCCAGAGACCCACCAATCCCCTTGCCTGGTCTTAAAAGAGCCCAGCAGCCCAGCCCTCTGCCTGGGGGGCACCATGAGCCAACTGGGCCCCTCAGTCAACAGCAGCCCTGGGGTTAGCCTGGGGGGCCAGGGGGTTAGCCTGGGGGGCACCTCAGTCAACAGCAGCTCTAGGGTTAGCTTGGTGGGCCAGGGGGTTAGCCTGGGGGGCACCTCAGTCAACAGCAGCCCTAGGGTTAGCTTGGTGGGCCAGGGGGTTAGCCTGGGGGGCCAGGGGGTTAGCCTCGGGCACCAGGGGGGAATGGTCTGCCTAGGGGACACCGTCAAGAACAGCCCTACCCTCAGCCTTGGAGGCAGTGTGGATCTGGGGGTTACTGTAAACCTCATCCTCAGCTTGGGGAACCAAGGAGACAGCCATGTGCAGGTGATGGAGGCTAATCCTGGGGTGGGTGAGGAGGAGAAGAGCACAGAGCCTGTCCACAGGGTAAGAACCACCTCCTCTCATATTTAACTACCTGACTGTCCTGACCACTCTGTACCTACCTGACTGTCCTGACCACTCTGTAACTACCTGACTGTCCTGACCACTCTGTAACTACCTGACTGTCCTGAACACTCTGTACCTACCTGACTGTCCTGACCACTCTGTACCTACCTGACTGTCCTGACCACTCTGTACCTACCTGACTGTCCTGACCACTCTGTACCTAACTGACTGTCCTGACCACTCTGTACCTACCTGACTGCCCTGACCACTCTGTACCTACCTGACTGTCCTGACCACTCTGTACCTACCTGACTGTCCTGACCACTCTGTAACTACCTGACTGTCCTGACCACTCTGTACCTACCTGACTGTCCTGACCCCTCTGTAACTACCTGACCACTCTGTACCTACCTGACTGTCCTGACACGCCCTTCTCAGCTGTTTCCAGCTATCCTTTCTTGCCTTAATTTCCATATTTTCTCTCTTCTACCCTTCTCTCTCTCTACCTCTCCCTCTCTGTCCCCCGGTCTTTCTCCCTCTGTCTCTCTCTACCCTTCTCTCTCTCTACCTCTACCTCTCTCTCTCTCTGTCTCTCTCTACCCCTCTCTCTCTCTCCCTCTCCCTCTCCCTCTCTCTCCCCGTCTATCTCTCTGTCTCTCTCTACCCTTCTCTCTCTCTCTACCCCTCTCTCTCTCTACCCTTCTCTCTCTCTCTCTTCCCCTCTCTCTATCTTTCTCTACCCCTCTCTCTCTCTCTACCCTTCTCTCTCTCTCTCTCTCTCTTCCCCTCTCTCTATCTTTCTCTACCCCTCTCTCTCTCTCTCTCTCTCTACCCTTCTCTCTCTCTCTCTCTCTTCCCCTCTCTCTATCTTTCTCTACCCCTCTCTCTCTCTCTCTCTCTACCCTTCTCTCTCTCTCTCTCTCTCTCTCTCTCTCTCTTCCACTCTCTCTATCTTTCTCTACCTCTCCCTCTCTCTCCCCCGGTCTATCTCTCTCTGTCTCTCTCTACCCTTCTCTCTCTCTCTCTCTTCCCCTCTCTCTATATCTCTCTCTCAGCCACCTAAAACCTTTTGGAGGTGCTGCCAGGGTCTGTGGGAAAATACGCTGGGTAGTTTAAAGAGAAAGATTTATCGCCAGAGTGCAGAACAGGTAAATGGGTTAGTGTGAGCCGAAGCAGCATGCCATGTCTCTACTACAGTATGTCTACTACAGTATGCCTTTACTACAGTATGTCTTTACTACAGTGTGTCTACTACAGTATGCCTTTACTACAGTATGCCTTTACTACAGTATGTCTCTACTACAGTATGTCTACTACAGTATGCCTTTACTACAGTATGCCTTTACTACAGTATGTCTCTACTACAGTATGTCTACTACAGTATGCCTTTACTACAGTATGTCTCTACTACAGTATGTCTACTACAGTATGCCTTTACTACAGTATGCCTTTACTACAGTATGTCTCTACTACAGTATGTCTACTACAGTATGCCTTTACTAGAGTATGTCTTTACTACAGTGTGTCTTTACTACAGTGTGCCTTTACTACAGTATGTCTTTACTACAGTGTGTCTTTACTACAGTGTGTCTCTACTACAGTATGTCTCTACTACAGTATGTCTCTACTACAGTGTGTCTACTACAGTATGCCTTTACTACAGTATGTCTCTACTACAGTATGTCTCTACTACAGTATGCCTTTACTACAGTATGTCTCTACTACAGTATGTCTTTACTACAGTATGTCTCTACTACAGTATGTCTTTACTACAGTATGTCTCTACTACAGTATGCCTTTACTACAGTATGTCTCTACTACAGTATGTCTTTACTACAGTATGTCTCTACTACAGTATGCCTTTACTACAGTATGTCTCTACTACAGTATGTCTTTACTACAGTATGTCTCTACTACAGTATGTCTTTACTACAGTATGCCTTTACTACAGTATGTCTCTACTACAGTATGTCTCTACTACAGTATGTCTCTACTACAGTATGTCCCTACTACAGTAGTGTGTGTGTGTGTGTGTGTGTGTGTGTGTGTGTGTGTGTGTGTGTGTGTGTGTGTGTGTGTGTGTGTGTGTGTGTGTGTGTGTGTGTGTGTGTGTGTGTGTGTGTGTGTGTGTGTGTGTGCAGATAACCGGAAGCATGCTCTAAAGTGTGTCCAAGCATATTGCATCTACAGCTTCCTGTAGAACAGATCTACAGCTTCCTGTAGAATGTAGAACAGATCTACAGCTTTCTGTAGAACAGATCTACAGCTTCCTGTAGAATGTAGAACAGATCTACAGCTTCCTGTAGAATGTAGAACAGATCTACAGCTTCCTGTAGAATGTAGAACAGATCTACAGCTTCCTGTAGAACAGATCTACAGCTTCCCGTAGAATGTAGAACAGATCTACAGCTTCCTGTAGAACAGATCTACAGCTTCCCGTAGAATGTAGAACGGATCTACAGCTTCCCGTAGAACAGCTCTACAGCTTCCCGTAGAATGTAGAACAGATCTACAGCTTCCTGTAGAACAGATTTACAGCTTCCCATAGAACAGATCTACAGCTTCCTGTAGAATGTAGAACAGATCTACAGCTTCCCGTAGAACAGATCTACAGCTTCCCGTAGAACAGATCTACAGCTTCCCGTAGAATGTAGAACAGATCTACAGCTTCCTGTAGAACAGATTTACAGCTTCCCATAGAACAGATCTACAGCTTCCTGTAGAATGTAGAACAGATCTACAGCTTCCTGTAGAACAGATCTACAGCTTCCCGTAGAATGTAGAACAGATCTACAGCTTCCCGTAGAACAGATCTACAGCTTCCCGTAGAATGTAGAACAGATCTACAGCTTCCCGTAGAACAGATCTACAGCTTCCCGTAGAATGTAGAACAGATCTACAGCTTCCCGTAGGACAGATTTACAGCTTCCCATAGAACAGATCTACAGCTTCCCGTAGAATGTAGAACAGATCTACAGCTTCCCGTAGAATGTAGAACAGATCTACAGCTTCCCGTAGAACAGATCTACAGCTTCCCGTAGAATGTAGAACAGATCTACAGCTTCCCGTAGAACAGATCTACAGCTTCCCGTAGAATGTAGAACAGATCTACAGCTTCCCGTAGAACAGATTTACAGCTTCCCATAGAACAGATCTACAGCTTCCCGTAGAATGTAGAACAGATCTACAGCTTCCCGTAGAACAGATTTACAGCTTCCCATAGAACAGATCTACAGCTTCCCGTAGAATGTAGAACAGATCTACAGCTTCCTGTAGAACAGATCTACAGCTTCCCATAGAACAGATCTGCAGCTTCCCGTAGAATGTAGAACAGATCTACAGCTTCCCGTAGAACAGATCTACAGCTTCCCATAGAACAGATCTACAGCTTCCCATAGAACAGATTTACAGCTTCCCATAGAACAGATCTACAGCTTCCCATAGAACAGATCTACAGCTTCCCATAGAATGTAGAACAGATCTACAGCTTCCCTTAGAATGTAGAACATATCTACAGCTTCCCTTAGAATGTAGAACAGATCTACAGCTTCCCATAGAACAGATCTACAGCTTCCTGTAGAATGTAGAACAGATCTACAGCTTCCTGTAGAACAGATCTACAGCTTCCCGTAGAATGTAGAACAGATCTACAGCTTCCCGTAGAACAGATCTACAGCTTCCCGTAGAATGTAGAACAGATCTACAGCTTCCCGTAGAACAGATCTACAGCTTCCCGTAGAATGTAGAACAGATCTACAGCTTCCCGTAGAACAGATTTACAGCTTCCCATAGAACAGATCTACAGCTTCCCGTAGAATGTAGAACAGATCTACAGCTTCCTGTAGAACAGATCTACAGCTTCCCATGGAACAGATCTACAGCTTCCCATAGAATGTAGAACAGATCTACAGCTTCCCTTAGAATGTAGAACAGATCTACAGCTTCCCATAGAACAGATCTACAGCTTCCCATAGAACAGATCTACAGCTTCCCATAGAACAGATCTACAGCTTCCCATAGAATGTAGAACTTATCTACAGCTTCCCTTAGAATGTAGAACATATCTACAGCTTCCCATAGAATGTAGAACAGATCTACAGCTTCCCGTAGAATGTAGAACAGATCTACAGCTTCCCATAGAACAGATCTACAGTTTCCCATAGAACAGATTTACAGCTTCCCGTAGAACAGATTTACAGCTTCCCGTAGAACAGATCTACAGCTTCCTGTAGAACAGATCTACAGCTTCCTGTAGAATGTAGAACAGATCTACAGCTTCCCGTAGAACAGATTTACAGCTTCCCATAGAACAGATTTACAGCTTCCTGTAGAACAGATTTACAGCTTCCTGTAGAACAGATTTACAGCTTCCTGTAGAACAGATTTACAGCTTCCTGTAGAACAGATTTACAGCTTCCTGTAGAACAGATTTACAGCTTCCCGTAGAACAGATCTACAGCTTCTTAGACATGCTTCCAATGAGAATTACATATTTATAACCAATCACTTGGTCGGGTCGCCCAAAAGGTTCATATTTTAGCCTTAAATCCACTTAGATCCATGTAGGTGAAGGGGAGGAGACAGGTTCAAGAAGGATTTGTAGGCCTGTTAGACATTTGAGACATGGATTGTGGATGTGTGCCATTCAGAGGACTAAAGATTTAAGTGTCTCTGAACAGGGTTTGGTAGTAGATGCCAGGCACGCTGGTTTGTGTCAAGAACTGCAATGCTGCTGGGTTTTTCATGCTCAACAAATTCCCATAGCTTTATCCAAGATGGCGTAGCAGTCAGACGTCTTTTGTCCTCGTCTTGTTGTGTCCCGTGTATATATCTTTATATATCTTTTTCTTTGCACATATTTTTATATTTTTTTTCTAAAACTCAACTTCAAAACACTCTCCTGCAACCCAATGTGGTGCAGATTTTTTCTATTTTTTTCTAAAATATTACTCAATACTGCCCCCAGCCATAAGACGTTTTAACCAACCATGTTGTTCCACCTCCCACATATGCGATGACATCACCTGGTTTGAACGTCTTTAGAGACTATATCTCTCTCATCATTACTCAATGCCTAGGTTCACCTCCAATGTACTCACATCCTACCATACCTCTGTCTGTACATTATGCCTTGAATCTATTCTCTCACGCCCAGAAACCTGCTCCTTTTACTCTCTGCTCTGAACACACTAAACGACCTGATAGCCTTTAGCTGTACCCTTATCCTACTCCTCCTCTGTTCCTCTGGTGATGTAGAGGTTCATCCAGGCCCTGCAGTGCCTAGCTCCACTCTTACTCCCCAGGCGCTCTCATTTGTTGACTTCTGTAACCGTAAAAGCCTTGGTTTCATGCATGTTAACATTAGAAGCCTAAGTTTGTTTTATTCACTGCTTTAGCACACTCTGCCAACCCGGATGCCCTAGCCGTGTCTGAATCCAGGTTTAGGAAAACCACCAAAATCCCTGAAATTTCCATCCCTAACTATAACATTTTCCGACAAGATAGAACTGCCAAAGGGGGCGTTGTTGCAATCTACTGCAGATTTCTGTCTTACTATCCAGGTCTGTACCCAAACAATTCAAACTTCTTCTTTTAAAAATCCATCTTTCCAGAAACAAGTCTCTCACCGTTGCAGCTTGCTATAGACCTCCCTCTGCCCCCAGCTGTGCCCTGGACACCATATGTGAACTGATTGCCTCTCATCTATCTTCAGAACTCGTGCTGCTAGGTGACCTAAACTGTGACATGCTTAACACCCCGGACATCCTACAATCTAAGGTTGATGCCCTCAATCTCACACAAATTATCAATGAACCCACCAACTACAACCCCAAATCCATAAACACGGGCACCCTCATAGGTCATCCTAACCAACTTGCCCTCCAAATACACCTCTGCTGTTTTCAACCAAGATCTCAGCGATCACTGCCTCATTGCCTGCATCCGTAATGGGTCTGCGGTCAAACGACCACCCCCCATCACTGTCAAACGCTCCCCAAAACACTTCAGCGAGCAGGCCTTTCTAATCAGCCTGGCCCGGGTATCCTGGAAGGATATTGACCTCATCCCGTCAGTAGAGGATGCCTGGTTATTCTTTAAAAGTGCTTTCCTCACCATCTTAAATAAGCATGCCCCATTCAAAAAATGTAGAACCAGGAATAGATATAGTCCTTGGTTCTCTCCAGACCTGACTGCCCTTGACCAGCACAAAAACATCCTGTGGCGTTCTGCATTAGCATCGAATAGCCCCCGTGATATGCAACTTTTCAGGGAAGTCAGGAACAAATATACACAGGCAGTTAGGAAAGCAAAGGCTAGCTTTTTCAGACAGAAATTTGCATCCTGTAGCACAAACTCAAAAATGTTCTGGGACTGTCACGCGGGACTAGGTGGGTGAAAGAATCAGACGCAGAGAGAGAGCCGCTTGGGAATAATATACCTTTTTACTATTTCACCAAAAAATGAATAAGCCCGAACATACAGGGCGCAGAGAAACACTTGCAAAACCCAAAACACACGCACGTAACCAAAAGACAATCCCGCACAAAACAAGGGCGGGTCAAACTCCTAAAGCTCATTTACGAAACCAAAAAAAAAACACAGGTGCAACTAATCAGACAAAACAAACAGACAAACGAAAAAGGGATCGGTGGCGGCTAGTAGGACGGTGACGACGACCGCCGAGCACCGCCCGAGCAGGCAGGGGAGCCAACTTCGGCGGAAGTCGTGACAGGGACACTAAAAAGTCCTTGGAGAATAAGAGCACCTCCTCCCAGCTGCCCACTGCACTGAGGCTAGGAAACATTGTCACCACCGATAAATCCACTATAATTGAGAATTTCAACAAGCATTTTTCTACGGCTGGCCATGCTTTTAACCTGGCTACCCCTACCCCAGTCAACAGCCCTGCGCTCCCCAAAGCAACTCGCCCAAACCTCCCCCACTTCTCCTTCACCCAAATCCAGATAGCTGATGTTCTGAAAGAGCTGCAACATCTGGACCCCTACAAATCAGCCGGGCTAGACAATCTGGACCCTCTCTTTCTAAAATAATCTGCCGAAATTGTTGCAACCCCTATTACTAGCCTGTTCGTATTGTCTGAGATTCCCATAGATTGAAAAGCTGCTGTGGTCATCCCCCTTTTCAAAGGGGGAGACACTCTAGACCCAAACTGCTACAGACCTATATCTATTCTACCCTGCCTTTCTAAGGTCTTCGAAAGCCAAGTTAACAAACAGATTACCGACATTTCGAATCACACCAAACCTTCTCAGAGTCCAGTGTGTCAAATTGGAGGGCCTGTTGTCCGGACCTCTGGCAGTCTCTATGGGACTGGATTCAATTCTCGGGCCGACTCTCTTCTCTGTATACATCAATGATGTCGCTCTTGCTGCTAGTGATTCTCTGACCCACCTCTACGCAGACGACACCATTCTATATACATCTGGCCCTTCTTTGGACACTGTGTTAACTAACCTCCAGATGAGCTTCAATGCCATACAACTCTCCTTCCGTGGCCTCCAACTGCTACCTGCTCGCCCGTCCAGCATCACTACTCTGGACGGTTCTGACTTAGAATATGTGGACAACTACAAATACCTAGGTTTCTGGCTAGACTGTAAACTCTCCTTCCAGACTCACATTAAGCATCTCCAATCCAAAATTAAATCTAGAATCTGCTTCCTATTTCGCAACAAAGCATCCTTCACTCATGCTGCCAAACATACCCTCGTAAAACTGACCATCCTACCGATTCTCAACTTCGGCGATGTCATTTACAAAATAGCCTCCAACCCTCTACTCAACAAACTGTATGCAGTCTATCACAGTGCCATCCGTTTTGTCACCAAAGCCCCATATACTACCCACCACTGCGACCTGTACGCTCTCGTTGGCTGGCCCTCGCTTCATACTCGTTGCCAAATCCACTTGCTCCAGGTCATCTACAAGTCTCTGCTAGGTAAAGCCCCGCCTTATCTCACCTCACTGGTAACCATAGCAGCACCCACCTGTAGCACGCTCCCCAGCAGGTATATCTCACTGGTCACCCCCAAAGCCAATGCCTCCTTTGGTCGTCTTTCCTTCCAGTTCTCTGGTGCCAATGACTGGAACGAACTGCAAAAATCACTGAAGCTGGAGACTCATCTCTCCCTCACTAGCTTTAAGCACCAGCTGTCAGAGCAACTCACAGATCTCTGCACCTGTACATAGCCCATCTGTAAATAGCCCATCCAACTACCTCATCCCCATACTGTATTTATTTATTTATCTTGCTCCTTTGCATCCCAGTATCTCTTCTTGCACATTCATCTTCTGCACATCTACCATTCCAGTGTTTAATTGGTATATTGTAATTACTTTGCCACCATGGCCTATTTATTGCCTTACCTCTCCTATCTTACCTCATTTGCACTCAGCTGTATATAGATTTTTCTACTGTATTATTGACTGTATGTTTGTTTTACTCCATGTGTAACTCTGTGTTGTTGTATATGTCGAACTGCTTTGCTTTATCTTGGCCAGGTCGCAATTGTAAATGAGAACTTGTTCTCAACTAGCCTACCTGGTTAAATAAAGATGATCTGGCCTACCTGGTTAAACTATCATTATGACATCATGGTCTACCTGGTTAAATAAAGATGATCTGGCCTACCTGGTTAAACTATCATTGTGACATCATGGTGTACCTGGTTAAATAAAGGTGATCTGGCCTACCTGGTTAAACTATCATTATGACATCATGGTCTACCTGGTTAAATAAAGATGATCTGGCCTAACTGGTTAAACTATCATTATGACATCATGGTCTACCTGGTAAACTATCATTATGACATCATGGTCTACCTGATTAAATAAAGATGATCTGGCCTACCTGGTTAAACTATCATTATGACATCATGGTCTACCTGGTTAAATAAAGATGATCTGGCCTACCTGGTTAAACTATCATTATGACATCATGGTCTACCTGGTTAAATAAAGGTGATCTGGCCTACCTGGTTAAACTATCATTATGACATCATGGTCTACCTGGCTAAATAAAGGTGATCTGGCCTACCTGGTTAAACTATCATTATGACATCATGGCCTACCTGGTTAAATAAAGATGATCTGGCCTACCTGGTTAAACTATCATTATGACATCATGGTCTACCTGGTTAAATAAAGATGATCTGGCCTACCTGGTTAAACTATCATTATGACATCATGGTCTACCTGGTTAAATAAAGATGATCTGGCCTACCTGGTTAAACTATCATTATGACATCATGGTCTACCTGGTTAAATAAAGATGATCTGGCCTACCTGGTTAAACTATCATTATGACATCATGGTCTACCTGGTTAAATAAAGATGATCTGGCCTACCTGGTTAAACTATCATTATGACATCATGGTCTACCTGGCTAAATAAAGATGATCTGGCCTACCTGGTTAAACTATCATTATGACATCATGGTCTACCTGGTTAAATAAAGGTGATCTGGCCTACCTGGTTAAACTATCATTATGACATCATGGTCTACCTGGTTAAATAAAGATGATCTGGCCTACCTGGTTAAACTATCATTATGACATCATGGTCTACCTGGTTAAATAAAGATGATCTGGCCTACCTGGTTAAACTATCATTATGACATCATGGTCTACCTGGCTAAATAAAGATGATCTGGCCTACCTGGTTAAACTATCATTATGACATCATGGTCTACCTGGTTAAATAAAAATGATCTGGCCTACCTGGTTAAACTATCATTATGACATCATGGTCTACCTGGTTAAATAAAGATGATCTGGCCTACCTGGTTAAACTATCATTATGACATCATGGTCTACCTGGTTAAATAAAGATGATCTGGCCTACCTGGTTAAACTATCATTATGACATCATGGTCTACCTGGTTAAATAAAGATGATCTGGCCTACCTGGTTAAACTATCATTATGACATCATGGTCTACCTGGTTAAATAAAGATGATCTGGCCTACCTGGTTAAACTATCATTATGACATCATGGTCTACCTGGCTAAATAAAGATGATCTGGCCTACCTGGTTAAACTATCATTATGACATCATGGTCTACCTGGTTAAATAAAGGTGATCTGGCCTACCTGGTTAAACTATCATTATGACATCATGGTCTACCTGGTTAAATAAAGATGATCTGGCCTACCTGGTTAAACTATCATTATGACATCATGGTCTACCTGGTTAAATAAAGATGATCTGGCCTACCTGGTTAAACTATCATTATGACATCATGGTCTACCTGGCTAAATAAAGATGATCTGGCCTACCTGGTTAAACTATCATTATGACATCATGGTCTACCTGGTTAAATAAAGATGATCTGGCCTACCTGGTTAAACTATCATTATGACATCATGGTCTACCTGGCTAAATAAAGGTGATCTGGCCTACCTGGTTAAACTATCATTATGACATCATGGTCTACCTGGTTAAATAAAGATGATCTGGCCTACCTGGTTAAACTATCATTATGACATCATGGTCTACCTGGCTAAATAAAGATGATCTGGCCTACCTGGTTAAACTATCATTATGACATCATGGTCTACCTGGTTAAATAAAGATGATCTGGCCTACCTGGTTAAACTATCATTATGACATCATGGTCTACCTGGTTAAATAAAGATGATCTGGCCTACCTGGTTAAACTATCATTATGACATCATGGTCTACCTGGTTAAATAAAGATGATCTGGCCTACCTGGTTAAACTATCATTATGACATCATGGTCTACCTGGTTAAATAAAGATGATCTGGCCTACCTGGTTAAACTATCATTATGACATCATGGTCTACCTGGTTAAATAAAGATGATCTGGCCTACCTGGTTAAACTATCATTATGACATCATGGTCTACCTGGTTAAATAAAGATGATCTGGCCTACCTGGTTAAACTATCATTATGACATCATGGTCTACCTGGCTAAATAAAGATGATCTGGCCTACCTGGTTAAACTATCATTATGACATCATGGTCTACCTGGTTAAACTATCATTATGACATCATGGTCTACCTGGCTAAATAAAGATGATCTGGCCTACCTGGTTAAACTATCATTATGACATCATGGTCTACCTGGTTAAACTATCATTATGACATCATGGTCTACCTGGTTAAATAAAGGTGATCTGGCCTACCTGGTTAAACTATCATTATGACATCATGGTCTACCTGGTTAAATAAAGATGATCTGGCCTACCTGGTTAAACTATCATTATGACATCATGGTCTACCTGGTTAAATAAAGATGATCTGGCCTACCTGGTTAAACTATCATTATGACATCATGGTCTACCTGGCTAAATAAAGATGATCTGGCCTACCTGGTTAAACTATCATTATGACATCATGGTCTACCTGGTTAAATAAAGATGATCTGGCCTACCTGGTTAAACTATCATTATGACATCATGGTCTACCTGGCTAAATAAAGGTGATCTGGCCTACCTGGTTAAACTATCATTATGACATCATGGTCTACCTGGTTAAATAAAGATGATCTGGCCTACCTGGTTAAACTATCATTATGACATCATGGTCTACCTGGCTAAATAAAGATGATCTGGCCTACCTGGTTAAACTATCATTATGACATCATGGTCTACCTGGTTAAATAAAGATGATCTGGCCTACCTTGTTAAACTATCATTATGACATCATGGTCTACCTGGTTAAATAAAGATGATCTGGCCTACCTGGTTAAACTATCATTATGACATCATGGTCTACCTGGTTAAATAAAGATGATCTGGCCTACCTGGTTAAACTATCATTATGACATCATGGTCTACCTGGTTAAATAAAGATGATCTGGCCTACCTGGTTAAACTATCATTATGACATCATGGTCTACCTGGTTAAATAAAGATGATCTGGCCTACCTGGTTAAACTATCATTATGACATCATGGTCTACCTGGTTAAATAAAGATGATCTGGCCTACCTGGTTAAACTATCATTATGACATCATGGTCTACCTGGCTAAATAAAGGTGATCTGGCCTACCTGGTTAAACTATCATTATGACATCATGGTCTACCTGGTTAAATAAAGATGATCTGGCCTACCTGGTTAAACTATCATTATGACATCTCGGTCTACCTGGCTAAATAAAGATGATCTGGCCTACCTGGTTAAACTATCATTATGACATCATGGTCTACCTGGTTAAATAAAGATGATCTGGCCTACCTGGTTAAACTATCATTATGACATCATGGTCTACCTGGCTAAATAAAGATGATCTGGTCTACCTGGTTAAACTATCATTATGACATCATGGTCTACCTGGTTAAACTATCATTATGACATCATGGTCTACCTGGTTAAATAAAGATGATCTGGCCTACCTGGTTAAACTATCATTATGACATCATGGTCTACCTGGCTAAATAAAGATGAAATATAAAATACATTAAAGAAATGTGTATCATCTCAATATTAGGAAGGTGTTCCTAATGTTTGGTATACTGAGTGTATATTCCCTATAGGGTGCACTACTTTAACCAGGGTAGGGAATAGGGTGCCATTAAGGACGCAAGATCTGTTTGCAGAGGAATGCTGCATGAGGCTCTTTGCCCGGATAACCATTTGCACTAACAATCTCACAAAATGAAACATAACTGTCCAATACTGTCCCCTCTCAATCCCTGTCTCCTCTCCCTCTCTAACCATGTCTCCTCTCCTCGCCCTCTCAATCCCTGTCTCCTCTCCCTCTCTAACCCTGTCTCCTCTCCTCGCCCTCTCTATCCCTGTCTCTTCTCCTCTCCCACTCTATCCCTGTGTCTTCTCCTCTCCCTCTCTATCCCTGTCTCAACTCCCTCTCTAACCCTGTCTCTTCTCCTCTACCTCTCTATCCCTGTCTCCTCTCTTATCTCCGCCCCTCCTCTCCTCTCCCTCTCTATTCCTGTCTAATATCCTCTCTCCTCCTCTCCTCTCCCTTCCATCTCTAACCCTGTCTCCACTCCTATCTCCTCCTCTCCTAACCTGTCTGTTCTCTCCTCCACTCCTATCTCCTCCTCTCCTCTCCTAACCTGTCTGTTCTCTCCTCCACTCCTATCTCCTCCTCTCCTAACCTGTCTGTTCTCTCCTCCACTCCTATCTCCTCCTCTCCTCTCCTAACCTGTCTGTTCTCTCCTCCACTCCTATCTCCTCCTCTCCTAACCTGTCTGTTCTCTCCTCCACTCCTATCTCCTCCTCTCCTAACCTGTCTGTTCTCTCCTCCACTCCTATCTCCTCCTCTCCTCTCCTAACCTGTCTGTTCTCTCCTCCACTCCTATCTCCTCCTCTCCTCTCCTAACCTGTCTGTTCTCTCCTCCACTCCTATCTCCTCCTCTCCTAACCTGTCTGTTCTCTCCTATCTCCTCCTCTCCTAACCTGTCTGTTCTCTCCTCCACTCCTATCTCCTCCTCTCCTAACCTGTCTGTTCTCTCCTCCACTCCTATCTCCTCCTCTCCTAACCTGTCTGTTCTCTCCTCCACTCCTATCTCCTCCTCTCCTCTCCTAACCTGTCTGTTCTCTCCTCCACTCCTATCTCCTCCTCTCCTAACCTGTCTGTTCTCTCCTCCACTCCTATCTCCTCCTCTCCTAACCTGTCTGTTCTCTCCTCCACTCCTATCTCCTCCTCTCCTCTCCTAACCTGTCTGTTCTCTCCTCTACTCCTATCTCCTCCTCTCCTCTCCTAACCTGTCTGTTCTCTCCTCCACTCCTATCTCCTCCTCTTCTAACCTGTCTGTTCTCTCCTCCACTCCTAACTCCTCCTCTCCTCTCCTAACCTGTCTGTTCTCTCCTCCTCTATTTAAAGGACAACAACATGACCTCAGCATATGAGAGTATTTTACTGCCCCGCCTCCACACCAAGACCTCCTCCTCTTCATCCCCCTCCTCCTCCTCCTCCTCCTCCTCCTCCTCCTCCGGGCCTCCTCATCCCTGCGTCTCTTTCTCCTCCTCTCTGCCCAAGAACACCTCCATCTTCTCTAGTCTGAAGAGAAGGAGCAAGAAGAAGAGGAGAAGGAAGAGAGATGCTGGCCGCCACACCATTCAGAAAATCATGGTTGTAGAGGGGGAGGAGCAGATAGAGGTGGCATGTCCTGCTGAAGCTGCACCCCAGCCAATCACGCTGTACGACACCCAGACCTGGCCAATGAAGGAGGGCCGGAGGAAGAAGAAGAGCCTATTAAAGGCCGAGGGGGTGGGGCCAGGGCAGGGGGTGGAACTCGTGGACTACATGGATAACCCATTGGCCAGGGATATTGAAGATGAATGTTCTGGGGTCTACACTGTCAGCCCCTATGCAGTGACAGAGGCAGTCTCTATAGCTCCACCCAGGGGCCAGGTGAGGAGCCACTGCAGGTTCCTGTCTCTGGGGTCTGTTTTGACCTTCGACCTCTCCAAAGACATGAGGTTGATCCCCAGTATACAGGACGTCATCACTATAGGACTCCCAGAACACAGGGGGACCCCCAACCCAAACCTCAATCCCAACCCTCACACAGAGACACATGCAGCCCTCAGCTCTTTCAAACATACCCGCTCCTCTCCCTCAGACACACACAGAGCACCAGACAATGAGGCCGTCACTACTGACAGATATGAAACAATGACACAGATACAGACACAACCACTACTGACACAGACACATCCACTAATGACACAGATACAGACACAACCACTACTGACACAGACACATCCACTAATGACACAGATACAGACACAACCACTACTGACACAGATACAGACACAACCACTACTGACACAGATACAGACACAACCACTACTGACACAGATACAGGCACATCCACTACTGACACAGATACAGACACAACCACCACTGACACAGATACAGACACGTCCACTACCGACACAGATACAGACACAACCACTAATGACACAGATACAGACACAACCACCACTGACACAGATACAGACACGTCCACTACCGACACAGATACAGACACAACCACCACTGACACAGATACAGACACGTCCAATACTGACACAGATACAGACACGTCCACTAATGACACAGATACAGACACGTCCAATACTGACACAGATACAGACACAACCACTACCGACACAGATACAGACACAACCACCACTGACACAGATACAGACACGTCCACTACCGACACAGATACAGACACGTCCACTACCGACACAGATACAGACACGTCCACTACCGACACAGATACAGACAGAGACACAGATACAGACACGTCCACTACCAACACAGATACAGACAGAGACACAGACACAGACACGTCCACTACCGACACAGATACAGACACGTCCACTACCGACACAGATACAGACACAACCACTACCGACACAGATACAGACACAACCACTACAGACACAGATACAGACACAAATACTGAAACAGACAAAGCCACAGACACAGGCCATTCAGATGGAGCCTCTGTCTAATCTAGATACAGATTTTCCTCCTCCTCCCGCCCTGGATGAGGACTGGGATCAGAACGTACCAAGCGATGACCTATCCCTATCACAGATCCAGACCGTACACCAGGAGCCTGAGCAGGAGTGGTCGGAGTTCGTCTCCAGCAAGCAACCACCAATCACAGCTTATTGCCCAAAGAGTCCCGTTCCAATGAACCGAGACCATTACAATTACATGGAAAGGGCCATGGTTAGTAGAAGTCCCATTGTAAAGAGCAAGGACTCCAGTCCCTCCTCAGCCTATCAGAACCATGAGAGCCTCATTCAGGACCTCAATCGACACCAGTACCATCATAGGTTGAAGACCCATAGAGCGAGTGTTGACCTCCAGGAGACCTGCCAGGCTTCTCAGATGGTTGTGGATCTGAAGATCAGTGGGTTGGGGAGTATGATGGAAGACTCTATGGACTCTGGCATCTCTGGTGTCTCCAACTCTGGGAGCTTGAAGCTCAATGCACCTGACGTTCCCCAAGAGCCCCGGCCCAGGAGGACTGTGTTGGGGAGGCTAGTGTCTCTGGAGGTGGGGCGTATGGAAGCTGTGTCCAGACCCAGGGAAAACCCCGCAGCAACCACAGCTCCTGCTCACCCAGAGACAAAAACAACACCCAGAAACAGACACCCCGACCACCAGACAGAGACAGAACTCGACTCTGACCCGGTCCACCCTGACCTCATCGTCCATCCAGACCACCAGACAGAGACAGAACTCAACTCTGACCCGGTCCACCCTGACCTCATCGTCCATCCAGACCATCAGCAGTTTGAGGAGTTAGAGGAGGAGCTGGAGGACATCTGGAACCATAGCAATGGCTACAGACAGAGTATCTCCTCTGACATCATGTACCAGCCACACCAAGAGGAGGGGGGAAGTAGCAACCCCCCAGGACTGACCACAGACCCCCTCTCACCCCCCCAGGACCAGCCCCAGGCTCCCCCCTACAGAAAGCTGATAACAGCCTCTGCCCCTAACCTTATAGTGGCTGAATTCACACTCCCCTCCTCCCTCCAAACCCTACTGGGGTACAACCAGGACCAGGGCTTTAGCCAAGACCCTAACTCCAGAGAAGAGCTCCCTATCCTGGCTAACAGAGACAGGAGGTCCTGGGCAGCTTTCCCTGTTCAGGACCAACCCTGGAGGACCACAGCACTGGTCAATGAAACGGCAGAAGACCCAGTCAAGCTACCGGAAATAGAGGACCAGAAGAGATATATCTACCAGTATAGAGAAGAGGAGGAAGAGGAGGTGGAAGAAGATGAGGAGGAGAAGATGGAGGACACAGGCGGTCCAAAGGTGAGGTCTACTTTTGACAGGCTCACTGACTTTGACCTCTGAGATCAGTGAGATTCTACTGTCTCTACTCTGTTGTCTCTACTCTACTGTCTCTACTCTGCTGTCTCTACTTTGTTGTCTCTACTCTGCTGTCTCTACTCTACTGTCTCTACTCTGCTGTCTCTACTCTACTGTCTCTACTCTGCTGTATCTACTCTACTGTCTCTACTCTACTGTCTCTACTCTACTGTCTCTACTCTACTGTCTCTACTCTGCTGTCTCTACTCTGTTGTCTCTACTCTACTGTCTCTACTCTGCTGTCTCTACTCTACTGTCTCTACTCTGTTGTCTCTACTCTGCTGTCTCTACTCTGCTGTCTCTACTCTACTGTCTCTACTCTGCTGTCTCTACTCTACTGTCTCTACTCTACTGTCTCTACTCTACTGTCTCTACTCTACTGTCTCTACTCTGCTGTCTCTACTCTACTGTCTCTACTCTACTGTCTCTACTCTGCTGTCTCTACTCTGCTGTCTCTACTCTGCTGTCTCTACTCTACTGTCTCTACTCTACTGTCTCTACTCTGCTGTCTCTACTCTACTGTCTCTACTCTACTGTCTCTACTCTGCTGTCTCTACTCTGCTGTCTCTACTCTGCTGTCTCTACTCTACTGTCTCTACTCTACTGTCTCTACTCTACTGTCTCTACTCTGCTGTCTCTACTCTGCTGTCTCTACTCTGCTGTCTCTACTCTGTTGTCTCTACTCTACTGTCTCTACTCTACTGTCTCTACTCTACTGTCTCTACTCTGGTGTCTCTACTCTGTTGTCTCTACTCTACTGTCTCTACTCTGTTGTCTCTACTCTGTTGTCTCTACTCTGCTGTCTCTACTCTACTGTCTCTACTCTGTTGTCTCTACTCTGTTGTCTCTACTCTGCTGTCTCTACTCTGTTGTCTCTACTCTACTGTCTCTACTCTGCTGTCTCTACTCTGTTGTCTCTACTCTGTCTCTACTCTACTGTCTCTACTTTGCTGTCTCTACTCTGTTGTCTCTACTTTGTTGTCTCTACTCTATTGTCTCTACTCTGTCTCTACTCTACTGTCTCTACTTTGCTGTCTCTACTCTGTTGTCTCTACTATGTTGTCTCTACTCTATTGTCTCTACTCTGCTGTCTCTACTCTGCTGTATCTACTCTGCTGTCTCTACTCTGTTGTCTCTACTCTACTGTCTCTACTCTGCTGTCTCTACTCTGCTGTCTCTACTCTGCTGTCTCTACTCTGTTGTCTCTACTCTACTGTCTCTACTCTACTGTCTCTACTCTGCTGTCTCTACTCTGCTGTCTCTACTCTGCTGTCTCTACTCTGCTGTCTCTACTCTGCTGTCTCTACTCTGCTGTCTCTACTCTGTTGTCTCTACTCTACTGTCTCTACTCTACTGTCTCTACTCTGCTGTCTCTACTCTGCTGTCTCTACTCTGCTGTCTCTACTCTGCTGTCTCTACTCTGTTGTCTCTACTCTACTGTCTCTACTCTACTGTCTCTACTCTACTGTCTCTACTCTGGTGTCTCTACTCTGTTGTCTCTACTCTACTGTCTCTACTCTGTTTTCTCTACTCTGTTGTCTCTACTCTGCTGTCTCTACTCTACTGTCTCTACTCTGTTGTCTCTACTCTGTTGTCTCTACTCTGCTGTCTCTACTCTGTTGTCTCTACTCTACTGTCTCTACTCTGCTGTCTCTACTCTGTTGTCTCTACTCTGTCTCTACTCTACTGTCTCTACTTTGCTGTCTCTACTCTGTTGTCTCTACTTTGTTGTCTCTACTCTATTGTCTCTACTCTGTCTCTACTCTACTGTCTCTACTTTGCTGTCTCTACTCTGTTGTCTCTACTATGTTGTCTCTACTCTATTGTCTCTACTCTGCTGTCTCTATTCTGCTGTATCTACTCTGCTGTCTCTACTCTGTTGTCTCTACTCTACTGTCTCTACTCTGCTGTCTCTACTCTGTTGTCTCTACTCTGTTGTCTCTACTCTACTGTCTCTACTCTGCTGTCTCTACTCTGCTGTCTCTACTCTACTGTCTCTACTCTGTTGTCTCTACTCTACTGTCTCTACTCTGCTGTCTCTACTCTGCTGTCTCTACTCTGCTGTCTCTACTCTACTGTCTCTACTCTACTGTCTCTACTCTGCTGTCTCTACTCTACTGTCTCTACTCTGTTGTCTCTACTCTGCTGTCTCTACTCTGCTGTCGCTACTCTGGTGTCTCTACTCTACTGTCTCTACTCTGTTGTCTCTACTCTACTGTCTCTACTCTACTGTCTCTACTCTGCTGTCTCTACTCTGTTGTCTCTACTCTACTGTCTCTACTCTACTGTCTCTACTCTGGTGTCTCTACTCTGTTGTCTCTACTATGTTGTCTCTACTCTGTTGTCTATACTCTACTGTCTCTAATCTACTGTCTCTACTCTACTGTCTCTACTCTGCTGTCTCTACTCTGCTGTATCTACTCTACTGTCTCTACTCTACTGTCTCTACTCTACTGTCTCTACTCTACTGTCTCTACTCTGTTGTCTCTACTCTGTTGTCTCTACTCTGCTGTCTCTACTCTACTGTCTCTACTCTGCTGTCTCTACTCTGTTGTCTCTACTCTACTGTCTCTACTCTGCTGTCTCTACTCTGCTGTCTCTACTCTACTGTCTCTAGTGTCTCTACTGCCTCTACTGCCTCTACTGTCTCTACTCTGGTGTCTCTACTCTGTTGTCTCTACTCTACTGTCTCTACTCTACTGACTCTACTCTGTTGTCTCTACTCTGTTGTCTCTACTCTACTGTCTCTACTCTGTTGTCTCTACTCTACTGTCTCTACTCTACTGTCTCTACTCTGTTGTCTCTACTCTGTTGTCTCTACTCTGCTATCTCTACTCTGTTGTCTCTACTCTGCTGTCTCTACTCTACTGTCTCTACTCTACTGTCTCTACTCTACTGTCTCTACTCTGTTGTCTCTACTATGTTGTCTCTACTCTACTGTCTCTACTCTGTTGTCTCTACTATGTTGTCTCTACTCTATTGTCTCTACTCTACTGTCTCTACTCTACTGTCTCTACTCTACTGTCTCTACTCTGTTGTCTCTACTCTGTTGTCTCTACTCTGTTGTCTCTACTCTACTGTCTCTACTCTGTTGTCTCTACTCTGTTGTCTCTACTCTGTTGTCTCTACTCTACTGTCTCTACTCTGTTGTCTCTACTCTGTTGTCTCTACTCTGTTGTCTCTACTCTACTGTCTCTACTCTGTTGTCTCTACTCTGTTGTCTCTACTCTACTGTCTCTACTCTACTGTCTCTACTCTGTTGTCTCTACTATGTTGTCTCTACTCTGTTGTCTCTACTCTACTGTCTCTACTCTGTTGTCTCTACTCTGTTGTCTCTACTCTACTGTTTCTACTGCATCTCAGTTGTATCTCTTATCACTGTTTCACTCTTTTTATTTACAACTGTTATCAATTTTCTCTTATGGTCAGTAGCAGACAAAAATGCCTCCATTCAGCAAATACTTGTAAATAAGTTCATTAAACTCAGTGTAAATAAGTTAATTAAACTCAGTGTAAATAAGTTCATTAAACTCATTGTAAATGCGTTCACTAAACTCAGTGAATGTCAGTCTTAACCCTGAGAGGACCTCTCCCCTCTCTCCAGGACCCATCAATGAGCCTGCTGTCTGTCCACATGGGTCTGGACAGAAGCAATCAGCGAGCTGATTGTTGTGTCACTCTGGAGGGTGTCATGGAAAAGCAGGGAGAGAGTCTGGCCACAGGGGGGCGATGTGGCGCTATGGTGAGAGACCAGGAGCAGCAGGGACAGAAACTGGCCACAGGGGGGCGATGTGGCACTATGGTGAGAGACCAGGAGCAGCAGGGACAGAAACTGGCCACAGGGGGGCGATGTGGCACTATGGTGAGAGACCAGGAGGAAAAGACAACACAGTCATACAGCTAGTTAGTCATCTGTTTATTCTAGTTAGTCCTCTAGTTAGTCAACTAGTTAGTCACCTGGTTAGCAATCTAGTTAGTAATCTAGTTAGTCTAGTTAGTCGACTAGTTAGTCTAGTTAGTCCTCTAGTTAGTCAACTAGTTAGTCAGTTAGTTAGTCAGTTAGTTAGCCATCTGGTTAGTCATCTCATTAGTCATCTAGTTAGTCAGTGTTGATCTCTGGCTGATATTGGGATGTATTGATCTCTGGCTGATATTGGGATGTATTGATCTCTGGCTGATATTGGGATGTATTGATCTCTGGCTGATATTGGGATGTATTGATCTCTGGCTGATATTGGGATGTTTGATCTCTTTGGTCATGTATTTCGTTCAACCCTGTCATCAGAATGGGTCTGAGCTGCAGACGATGGAGGGAACCCTGGAGAGGAAACACACGCTGCAGCTGGGAGGGAAGAAGGTGAGAGGAGAACAATGCTACAGATATTGCATTTACACAACATTTACACTCTATATTACATTTACACTTTGTACCACATTCACACTCTATACTATAGGTACACTCTATACTATAGTTACACTCTATACTATAGTTAAACTCTATACTATAGTTACAATCTATACTACTGGAAACTGTTGGACTGAAAACCTACAGGACAGTAGATCTCCAGGAAGAGGGTTGGACTGATAACCTACAGGACAGTAGATCTCCAGGAAGAGGGTTGGACTGATAACCTACAGGACAGTAGATCTCCAGGAAGAGGGTTGGACTGATAACCTACAGGACGGTAGATCTCCAGGAAGAAGGTTGGACTGATAACCTACAGGACGGTAGATCTCCAGGAAGAGGGTTGGACTGAAAACCTACAGGACAGTAGATCTCCAGGAAGAGGGCTGGGCTGATAACCTACAGGACAGTAGATCTCCAGGAAGAGGGCTGGGCAGCCCTGCTCTATATTATATTTACACTCTACACTACAACATTCACACTCTATAATGTACACTCTATAGTATAATTTGGGCTCATTGGGATGCTAGCGTCCCACCTCGACAACATCCGGTGAAATTGCAGAGCGCCAAATTCAAATTACAAAAATAGTAATAATAAACATTCATGAAAATCAAGTGTTATACATCGGTTAAAATATGAACTTGTTAATCCAGCCACTTTGTCAGATTTCAAAAAGGCTTTACGGCAAAAGCATACCATGCGATTATCTGAGGACAGCGCCCCGCGTACAAAAGCATACAAACATTTTCCAGCCAATCAAAGACATGTCAGTCATCCGAAAGTCAGAAATAGCGATAAAATAAATCACTTACCTTTGAAGATCTTCCTCTGTTGGCAATCCAAAGGGTCCCAGCTACACAATAAATGGTTGTTATGTTCGATAAAGTCTCTCTTTATATCCCAAAAACTCTGTTATGTTGGCGCGTTTTGTTCAGTAATCCACTGGCTCAAAGGCGGTCAAAACATGCAGACGAATACATCCTAATAGTACCAGTAAAGTTTATCGAAACATGTCAAACGATGTTAATAATTAATCCTCAGGTTGTCAATTATCTAAATAATCGATAATATTTCAACTGAACAATAGCGTATTCAATAGAAAGGAAAAAGCACGAAGAGCGGGCACACAGTCACGCACGCAAACCAGTACTGCATGCTTCCCCAGTCCCCTGACCAAAATGTATTTTTCTTCGCCGTTTTTCAGAAAACAAGCCTGAAACCATGTCTAAAGACTGATGACATCTAGTGGAAGCCATAGGAACTGCAATCTGGGCCTTAAACTCTTATATAGCCAATAGGCTTTCAATGGAAAACCACTCACATCAAAAAAATCCCATTTCCTGGATGGATTCGCCATATCAGTTCTGTTATACTCACAGACAATATTGTAACAGTTTTAGAAACTTCAGTGTTTTCTATCCAATGCTTCCAATTATATGCATATCCTAGCTTCTGGGCCTGAGTAACATGCAGTTTACTTTGCGCATGTCAGTCATCCGAAATTCCGAATACTGCCCCCTAGCCTAAAAAGGATACCATTTACAATGTATACTATAGATCAAATCAAATCAAATGTATTTATATAGCCCTTCTTACATCAGCTGATATCTCAAAGTGCTGTACAGAAACCCAGCCTAAAACCACAAGCAGCAAGCAATGCAGGTGTAGAAGCACGGTGGATAGGAAAAACTCCCTAGAAAGGCCAAAACCTAGGAAGAAACCTAGAGAGGAACCACGCTATGAGGGGTGGCCTGTCCTCTTCTTGCTGTGCCGGGTGGAGATTATAACAGAACACTCTATAGTACAGTTACACTCTATACTACAGTTACACTCCATACTACATTTACTCTCAATACTACATTTATACTCTAAATTCTATATTACAAAATGTACACTCTACCCTACAATATTTACACTCTATACTGCATGTACAGTCTATAATACATTTACACTCTATACTATAGTTACATTCTACACTACATTTACACTCTATAATACATTTACACTCTATACAACAATATTTACACTCTATACTATAGTTACATTCTACACTACAACATTTACACTCTATACTATAGTTACACTCTATACTACAACATTTACACTATACTATAGTTACACTCTACACTACAATATTTCATCTCGATACTACAGTTACAATCTGTACAACAACATTTAAACTCTGTACTACATTTATACTCTGTAGTACATTTACACTCTATACTATAGTTACACTCTACACTACATTTACACTCTATACTCTAGTTACACTCTACACTACATTTAAACTCTATACTACATTTATACTCTGTAGTACATTTACACTCTATACTTTTATTTTTATTTCATCTTTATTTAACCAGGTTAGTTGAGAACAAGTTCTCATTTACAACTACGACCTGGCCAAGATAAAGCAAAGCAGTTCGACACATACAACAACACAGAGTTACACATGGAGTAAAACAAACATACAGTCAATAATACAGTAGAAGAATAAGTCTATATACAATGTGCGCAAATGAGGTGAAATAAGGGAGGTAAAGACAAAAAAAGGCCATGGTGGCAAGCTAAATACAATATAGCAAGTAAAACAATGGAATGGTAGATTTGCAGTAGAAGAATATGCAAAGTAGAAATATAAATAATGGGGTGCAAAGGAGCAAAATAAATAAATACAGTAGGGGATGAGGTAGTTGTTTGGGCTAAATTATAGATGGGCTATGTACAGGTGCAGTGATCTGTGAGCTGCTCTGACAGCTGGTGCTTAAAGCTAGTGAGGGAGATAAGTGTTTCCAGCTTCAGAGATTTTGCAGTTCGTTCCAGTCATTGGCAGCAGAGAACTGGCAGGAAAGACGACCAAAGGAGGAATTGGCTTTGGGGGTGACCAGTGAGATATACCTGCTGGAGCGCGTGCTACGCGTGGGTGCTGCTATGGTGACCAGTGAGCTGAGATAAGGCGTGGCTTTACCTAGCAGAGACTTGTAGATAACCTGTAGCCAGTGGGTTTGGCGACGAGTATGAAGCGAGGAAGCCGATTCTAGATTACATTTTGGATTGGAGATGCTTAATGTGAGTCTGGAAGGAGAGTTTACAGTCTAACCAGACACCTAGGTATTTGTAGTTGTCCACGTATTCTAAGTCCGAGCCGTCCAGAGTAGTGATGCTGGACGGGCGGGCAGGTGCGGGCAGTGATCGGTTGAATAGCATACATTTAGTTTTACTTGCGTTTAAGAGCAGTTGGAGGCCACGGAAAGAGAGTTGTATGGCTTTGAAGCTCGTCTGGAGGTTAGTTAACACTGTGTCCAAAGAAGAGCCAGAAGTATACAGAATGGTGTTGTCTGCGTAGAGGTGGATCAGAGAATCACCAGCAGCAAGAGCATTATCATTGATGTATACAGAGAAGAGAGTCGGCCTGAGGATTGAACCCTGTGGTACCCCCATAGAGACTGCCAGAGGTCCGGGCAACAGGCCCTCCGATTTGACACACTGAACTCTATCGGAGAAGTAGTTGGTAAACCAGGCGAGGCAATCATTTGAGAAACCAAGGCTGTCGAGTCTGCCAATAAGAATGTGGTGATTGACAGAGTCGAAAGCCTTGGCCAGGTCAATGAATACGGCTGCGCAGTAATGTCTCTTATCGATGGCGGTTATGATGTCGTTTAGGACCTTGAGCGTGGCTGAGGTGCACCCATGACCAGCTCTGAAACCAGATTGCATAGCGGAGAAGGTACGGTGGGATTCGAAATGGTCGGTAATCTGTTTGTTAACTTGGCTTTCGAAGATCTTAGAAAGACAGGGTAGGATAGATTTAGGTCTGTAGCAGTTTGGGTCTAGAGTGTCTCCCCCTTTGAAGAGGGAGATGACCGCGGCAGCTTTCCAATCTTTGGGAATCTCAGATGATACGAAAGAGAGGTTGAACAGGCTAGTAATAGGGGTTGCAACAATTTCGGCAGATAATTTTAGAAAGAGAGGATCCAGATTGTCTAGCCCGGCTGATTTGTAGGGGTCCAGATTTTGCAGCTCTTTGATAACATCAGCTATCTGGATTTGGGTGAAGGAGAAATGGTGGGGGCTTTGGCGGGTTGCTGTGGAGGTGTTGACCGGGGTAGGGGTAGCCAGGTGGAAATCATGGCCAGCCGTAGAGAAATGCTTATTGAAATTCTCAATTATAGTGGATTTATCGGTGGTGACAGTGTTTCCTAGTCTCAGAGTAGTGGGCAGCTGGGAGGAGGTGCTCTTATTCTCCATGGACTTTACAGTGTCCCAGAACTTTTTTGAGTTTGTACTACAGGATGCAAATTTCTGTTTGAAAAAGCTAGCCTTAGCTTCCCTAACTGCCTGTGTATATTTGTTCCTGACTTCCCTGAAAAGTTGCATATCACGGGGGCTATTTGATGCTAATGCAGAACGCCACAGGATGTTTTTGTGCTGGTCGAGGGCAGACAGGTCTGGAGTGAACCAAGGACTATATCTATTCCTAGTTCTACATTTTTGGAATGGGGCATGCTTATTTAAGATGGTGAGGAAAGCACTTTTAAAGAATAACCAGGCATCATCTACTGACGGGATGAGGTCAATGTCATTCCAGGATACCCCGGCCAGGTCGATTAGAAAGGCCTGCTCGCATAAGTGTTTTAGGGAGCGTTTGACAGTGATGGGGGGTGGTCGTTTGGTCGCAGTCCCATTACGGATGCAGGCAATGAGGCAGTGATCGCTGAGATCTTGATTGAAAACAGCAGAGGTGTATTTGGAGGGCGAGTTGGTTAGGATGACATCTATGAGGGTGCCTGTGTTTACGGATTTGGAGTTGTACCTGGTAGGTGCATTGATAATTTGTGTGAGATTGAGGGCATCAAGCTTAGATTGTAGGATGGCCGGGGTGTTAAGCATGTCCCAGTTTAGGTCACCTAGTAGCAAAGAGCTCAGAAGATAGATGGGGGGCAATCAATTCACATATGGTATCGAGGGCACAGCTGGGGGCAGAGGGAGGTCTATAGCAAGCGGCAACAGTGAGAGACTTGTTTCTGGAAAGAGTTTTTAGAAGTAGAAGCTCGAATTGTTTCGGCACAGATTTGGATAGTAATACAGAACTCTGCAGGCTATCTCTGCAGTAGATTGCAACACCGCCCCCTTAGGCAGTTGTATCTTGGCGGAAAATGTTATAGTTAGCGATGGAGATTTCAGGGTTTTCGGTGGTTTTCCTAAGCCAGGATTCAGACACGGCTAAGGCATCCGGGTTGGCAGAGTGTGCTAAAGCAGTGAGTAAAACAAACTTAGGGAGTAGGCTTCTAATGTTAACATGCATGAAACCAAGGCTTTTACGGTTACAGAAGTCAACAAATGAGAGCACCTGGGGAGTAGGAGTGGAGCTAGGCACTGCAGGACCTGGATTAACCTCTACATCACCAGAGGAACAGAGGAGAAGTAGGATAAGGGTACGGCTAAAGGCTATAAGAACTGGCCGTCTAGCACGTTTGGAACAGAGAGTAAAAGGAGCAGGTTTCTGGGCTCGATAGCATAGATTCAAGGCATAATGTACAGACAAAGTTAAGGTAGGATGTGAGTACATTGGAGGTGAACCTGGGCATTGAGTAATGATGAGAGAGATATAGTCTCTAGAGATGTTTAAACCAGGTGATGTCATCGCATTTGTAGAAGGTGGAACACCATGGTTGGTTAAGGCATATTCAGCAGGGCTAAAGGCTCTACAGTGAAATAAGACAGTAATCACTAACCAGGACAGTAATGGACGAGGCATATTGATATTAAGCGTAGCCAAGTGAACATATGGTTCCAGTGAGTGGTTGGGCTGACTGGGGACACGGCGATTCAGACAGTTAGCAGGCCGATGCTAACAGTTAGTAGGCCGGGGCTAAACAAGCTAGCAGTTAGCAGACCGGGCTGGCAAGCTAGCATTTAGCAGACCGTGTTAGAAAGCAAGAAGTTAGCAGACCGGGGCAGGCAAGCTAGCAGTTAGCAGACCGGGGCAGGCAAGCTAGCAGTTAGCAGACCGGGGCAGGAAAGCTAACAGTTAGCATACCGGGGCAGGCAAGCTAGCAGTTAGCAGACCGGGGCTAGCAAGTTAGCAGTTAGCAGACCGGGGTTAGCAAGTTAGCCTTTGGGGGACGTCGCAATGGGGGTAAGTCTGTTTTGCCTCTTCGTGCGGTGACGGTGATAGACCAGTCGTGGAATTAGTAGGATTCCAGGTAGCTCTAGGTAGCTAGCAGGCCTAGCAGGTTAGCAGAATGGGCCTTCAGCGGACGTCGCGCCTGAGGGACCTGTTGGAATCCTCGGGCAGATTATGTCGGTATTCCAGTCGTAGAGGATCGGCGGGGTTCCGTGCCCCATACCGGCAGTAGAAGGGGTCCGGATATTGTAGCCCAGGAGTGGGCTTCGGTGGTAGCACAGGAGCCCTGGCCGGGCTAGCTTCAGACTAATTGATGCTTGCTCCGAGATGGAAACGCTGGCCAGGAGTGGTCACCCGGGACCATACTACATACACAACAACATTTAAACTCTATACTACAAACAATACAACATTTAAACTCTATACTACAGACACTACAACTTTTAAACTCTATACTACATTGACACTCTATACTACTGCCGTTACAAAATCTACTCTCTAAACTGCAACATCTGCAACATTTACAGATAGTTAATCTGTCTGTCTATTCTAGACCAGGTCTCCAGATAGTTAATCTGTCTGTCTATTCTAGACCAGGTCTCCAGATAGTTAATGTGTCTGTCAATTCTAGGCCAGGTCTCCAGATAGTTAATGTGTCTGTCTATTCTAGACCAGGTCTCCAGATAGTTAATGTGTCTGTCTATTCTAGGCCAGGTCTCCAGATAGTTAATGTGTCTGTCTATTCTAGGCCAGGTCTCCAGATAGTTAATGTGTCTCTCTGTCTATTCTAGACCAGGTCTCCAGATAGTTAATGTGTCTGTCTGTCTATTCTAGGCCAGGTCTCCAGATAGTTAATGTGTCTGTCTATTCTAGGCCAGGTCTCCAGATAGTTAATGTGTCTGTCTATTCTAGGCCTGGTCTCCAGATAGTTAATGTGTCTGTCTATTCTAGGCCAGGTCTCCAGATAGTTAATGTGTCTGTCTATTCTAGGCCAGGTCTCCAGATAGTTAATCTGTCTGTCTATTCTAGGCCAGGTCTCCAGATAGTTAATGTGTCTGTCTATTCTAGGCCAGGTCTCCAGATAGTTAATGTGTCTGTCTATTCTAGACCAGGTCTCCAGATAGTTATTGTGTCTGTCTATTCTAGGCCAGGTCTCCAGATAGTTAATCTGTCTGTGTATTCTAGGCCAGGTCTCCAGATAGTTAATGTGTCTGTCTATTCTAGGCCAGGTCTCCAGATAGTTAATGTGTCTGTCTGTCTACTCTAGACCAGGTCTCCAGATAGTTAATGTGTCTGTCTATTCTAGACCAGGTCTCCAGATAGTTATTGTGTCTGTCTATTCTAGGCCAGGTCTCCAGATAGTTAATGTGTCTGTCTATTCTAGGCCAGGTCTCCAGATAGTTAATGTGTCTGTCTATTCTAGACCAGGTCTCCAGATAGTTAATGTGTCTGTCTATTCTAGGCCAGGTCTCCAGATAGTTAATGTGTCTGTCTATTCTAGGCCAGGTCTCCAGATAGTTAATGTGTCTCTCTGTCTATTCTAGACCAGGTCTCCAGATAGTTAATGTGTCTGTCTGTCTATTCTAGGCCAGGTCTCCAGATAGTTAATGTGTCTGTCTATTCTAGGCCAGGTCTCCAGATAGTTAATGTGTCTGTCTATTCTAGGCCTGGTCTCCAGATAGTTAATGTGTCTGTCTATTCTAGGCCAGGTCTCCAGATAGTTAATGTGTCTGTCTATTCTAGGCCAGGTCTCCAGATAGTTAATCTGTCTGTCTATTCTAGGCCAGGTCTCCAGATAGTTAATGTGTCTGTCTATTCTAGGCCAGGTCTCCAGATAGTTAATGTGTCTGTCTATTCTAGACCAGGTCTCCAGATAGTTATTGTGTCTGTCTATTCTAGGCCAGGTCTCCAGATAGTTAATCTGTCTGTCTATTCTAGGCCAGGTCTCCAGATAGTTAATGTGTCTGTCTATTCTAGGCCAGGTCTCCAGATAGTTAATGTGTCTGTCTGTCTACTCTAGACCAGGTCTCCAGATAGTTAATGTGTCTGTCTATTCTAGACCAGGTCTCCAGATAGTTATTGTGTCTGTCTATTCTAGGCCAGGTCTCCAGATAGTTAATGTGTCTGTCTATTCTAGGCCAGGTCTCCAGATAGTTAATGTGTCTGTCTATTCTAGGCCAGGTCTCCAGATAGTTAATGTGTATGTCTATTCTAGGCCAGGTCTCCAGATAGTTAATGTGTCTGTCTATTCTAGACCAGGTCTCCAGATAGATAATCTGTCTGTCTATTACAGGCCAGGTCTCCAGATAGTTAATGTGTATGTCTATTCTAGACCAGGTCTCCAGATAGTTAATCTGTCTGTCTATTCTAGGCCAGGTCTCCAGATAGTTAATGTGTCTGTCTATTCTAGGCCAGGTCTCCAGATAGTTAATGTGTCTGTCTGTCTATTCTAGGCCAGGTCTCCAGATAGTTAATGTGTCTGTCTATTCTAGGCCAGGTCTCCAGATAGTTAAAATGTCTGTCTATTCTAGACCAGGTCTTCAGATAGTCAATGTGTCTGTCTATTCTAGACCAGGTCTCCAGATAGTTAATGTGTCTGTCTATTCTAGGTCAGGTCTCCAGATAGTTAATGTGTCTGTCTATTCTAGGCCAGGTCTCCAGATAGTTAATGTGTCTGTCTATTCTAGGCCAGGTCTCCAGATAGTTAATGTGTCTGTCTATTCTAGGCCAGGTCTCCAGATAGTTAATCTGTCTGTCTATTCTAGGCCAGGTCTCCAGATAGTTAATCTGTCTGTCTATTCTAGACCAGGTCTCCAGATAGTTAATCTGTCTGTCTATTCTAGGCCAGGTCTCCAGATAGTTCATGTGTCTGTCTATTCTAGGCCAGGTCTCCAGATAGTTAATGTGTCTGTCTATTCTAGGCCAGGTCTCCAGATAGTTAATCTGTCTGTCTATTCTAGGCCAGGTCTCCAGATAGTTAATCTGTCTGTCTATTCTAGGCCAGGTCTCCAGATAGTTAATCTGTCTGTCTATTCTAGAACAGGTCTCCAGATAGTTAATCTGTCTGTCTATTCTAGGCCAGGTCTCCAGATAGTTCATGTGTCTGTCTATTCTAGGCCAGGTCTCCAGATAGTTAATGTGTCTGTCTATTCTAGACCAGGTCTCCAGATAGTTAATGTGTCTGTCTATTCTAGGCCAGGTCTCCAGATAGTTAATGTGTCTGTCTATTCTAGACCAGGTCTCCAGATAGTTATTGTCTGTCTATTCTAGGCCAGGTCTCCAGATTGTTATTGTGTCTGTCTATTCTAGGTCAGGTCTCCAGATAGTTAATGTGTCTGTCTATTCTAGCCCAGGTCTCCAGATAGTTAATGTGTCTGTCTATTCTAGGCCAGGTCTCCAGATAGTTATTGTGTCTGTCTATTCTAGGCCAGGTCTCCAGATAGTTAATGTGTCTGTCTATTCTAGACCAGGTCTCCAGATAGTTAATGTGTCTGTCTATTCTAGGCCAGGTCTCCAGATAGTTAATGTGTCTGTCTATTCTAGGCCAGGTCTCCAGATAGTTAATGTGTCTGTCTATTCTAGGCCAGGTCTCCAGATAGTTAATGTGTCTGTCTGTTCTAGGCCAGGTCTCCAGATAGTTATTGTGTCTGTCTATTCTAGGCCAGGTCTCCAGATAGTTAATGTGTCTGTCTATTCTAGGCCAGGTCTCCAGATAGTTAATGTGTCTGTCTATTCTAGGCCAGGTCTCCAGATAGTTAATGTGTCTGTCTATTCTAGGCCAGGTCTCCAGATAGTTAATGTGTCTGTCTATTCTAGGCCAGGTCTCCAGATAGTTAATGTGTCTGTCTGTCTATTCTAGGCCAGGTCTCCAGATAGTTAATGTGTCTGTCTATTCTAGGCCAGGTCTCCAGATAGTTAATGTGTCTGTCTATTCTAGACCAGGTCTCCAGATAGTTAATGTGTCTGTCTATTCTAGGCCAGGTCTCCAGAGAGTTAATCTGTCTGTCTATTCTAGGCCAGGTCTCCAGATAGTTAATGTGTCTGTCTATTCTAGACCAGGTCTCCAGATAGTTAATGTGTCTGTCTATTCTAGGCCAGGTCTCCAGATAGTTAATGTGTCTGTCTATTCTAGGCCAGGTCTCCAGATAGTTAATGTGTCTGTCTATTCTAGACCAGGTCTCCAGATAGTTAATCTGTCTGTCTATTCTAGGCCAGGTCTCCAGATAGTTAATTTGTCTGTCTATTCTAGGCCAGGTCTCCAGATAGTTAATGTGTCTGTCTGTCTATTCTAGGCCAGGTCTCCAGATAGTTAATGTGTCTGTCTATTCTAGGCCAGGTCTCCAGATAGTTAAAATGTCTGTCTATTCTAGACCAGGTCTTCAGATAGTCAATGTGTCTGTCTATTCTAGACCAGGTCTCCAGATAGTTAATGTGTCTGTCTATTCTAGGTCAGGTCTCCAGATAGTTAATGTGTCTGTCTATTCTAGGCCAGGTCTCCAGATAGTTAATGTGTCTGTCTATTCTAGGCCAGGTCTCCAGATAGTTAATGTGTCTGTCTATTCTAGGCCAGGTCTCCAGATAGTTAATCTGTCTGTCTATTCTAGGCCAGGTCTCCAGATAGTTAATCTGTCTGTCTATTCTAGACCAGGTCTCCAGATAGTTAATCTGTCTGTCTATTCTAGGCCAGGTCTCCAGATAGTTCATGTGTCTGTCTATTCTAGGCCAGGTCTCCAGATAGTTAATGTGTCTGTCTATTCTAGGCCAGGTCTCCAGATAGTTAATCTGTCTGTCTATTATAGGCCAGGTCTCCAGATAGTTAATCTGTCTGTCTATTCTAGGCCAGGTCTCCAGATAGTTAATCTGTCTGTCTATTCTAGGCCAGGTCTCCAGATAGTTAATCTGTCTGTCTATTCTAGGCCAGGTCTCCAGATAGTTCATGTGTCTGTCTATTCTAGGCCAGGTCTCCAGATAGTTAATGTGTCTGTCTATTCTAGACCAGGTCTCCAGATAGTTAATGTGTCTGTCTATTCTAGGCCAGGTCTCCAGATAGTTAATGTGTCTGTCTATTCTAGACCAGGTCTCCAGATAGTTATTGTCTGTCTATTCTAGGCCAAGTCTCCAGATTGTTATTGTGTCTGTCTATTCTAGGTCAGGTCTCCAGATAGTTAATGTGTCTGTCTATTCTAGGCCAGGTCTCCAGATAGTTAATGTGTCTGTCTATTCTAGGCCAGGTCTCCAGATAGTTCATGTGTCTGTTTATTCTAGGCCAGGTCTCCAGATAGTTAATGTGTCTGTCTATTCTAGACCAGGTCTCCAGATAGTTAATGTGTCTGTCTATTCTAGGCCAGGTCTCCAGATAGTTAATGTGCCTGTCTGTTCTAGGCCAGGTCTCCAGATAGTTAATGTGTCTGTCTATTCTAGGCCAGGTCTCCAGATAGTTAATGTGTCTGTCTATTCTAGGCCAGGTCTCCAGATAGTTAATGTGTCTGTCTATTCTAGGCCAGGTCTCCAGATAGTTAATGTGTCTGACTATTCTAGGCCAGGTCTCCAGATAGTTAATGTGTCTGTCTATTCTAGGCCAGGTCTCCAGATAGTTAATCTGTCTGTCTGTCTGTCTATTCTAGGCCAGGTCTCCAGATAGTTAATGTGTCTGTCTATTCTAGACCAGGTCTCCAGATAGTTATTGTGTCTGTCTATTCTAGGCCAGGTCTCCAGATAGTTAATCTGTCTGTCTATTCTAGGCCAGGTCTCCAGATAGTTAATGTGTCTGTCTATTCTAGGCCAGGTCTCCAGATAGTTAATGTGTCTGTCTGTCTACTCTAGACCAGGTCTCCAGATAGTTAATGTGTCTGTATATTCTAGACCAGGTCTCCAGATAGTTAATCTGTCTGTCTGTCTGTCTATTCTAGGCCAGGTCTCCAGATAGTTAATGTGTCTGTCTATTCTAGACCAGGTCTCCAGATAGTTAATGTGTCTGTCTATTCTAGGTCAGGTCTCCAGATAGTTAATGTGTCTGTCTATTCTAGGCCAGGTCTCCAGATAGTTAATGTGTCTGTCTATTCTAGGCCAGGTCTCCAGATAGTTAATCTGTCTGTCTATTCTAGGCCAGGTCTCCAGATAGTTCATGTGTCTGTCTATTCTAGGCCAGGTCTCCAGATAGTTAATGTGTCTGTCTATTCTAGGCCAGGTCTCCAGATAGTTAATCTGTCTGTCTATTATAGGCCAGGTCTCCAGATAGTTAATCTGTCTGTCTATTCTAGGCCAGGTCTCCAGATAGTTAATCTGTCTGTCTATTCTAGGCCAGGTCTCCAGATAGTTAATCTGTCTGTCTATTCTAGGCCAGGTCTCCAGATAGTTCATGTGTCTGTCTATTCTAGGCCAGGTCTCCAGATAGTTAATGTGTCTGTCTATTCTAGACCAGGTCTCCAGATAGTTAATGTGTCTGTCTATTCTAGGCCAGGTCTCCAGATAGTTAATGTGTCTGTCTATTCTAGACCAGGTCTCCAGATAGTTATTGTCTGTCTATTCTAGGCCAAGTCTCCAGATTGTTATTGTGTCTGTCTATTCTAGGTCAGGTCTCCAGATAGTTAATGTGTCTGTCTATTCTAGGCCAGGTCTCCAGATAGTTAATGTGTCTGTCTATTCTAGGCCAGGTCTCCAGATAGTTCATGTGTCTGTTTATTCTAGGCCAGGTCTCCAGATAGTTAATGTGTCTGTCTATTCTAGACCAGGTCTCCAGATAGTTAATGTGTCTGTCTATTCTAGGCCAGGTCTCCAGATAGTTAATGTGCCTGTCTGTTCTAGGCCAGGTCTCCAGATAGTTAATGTGTCTGTCTATTCTAGGCCAGGTCTCCAGATAGTTAATGTGTCTGTCTATTCTAGGCCAGGTCTCCAGATAGTTAATGTGTCTGTCTATTCTAGGCCAGGTCTCCAGATAGTTAATGTGTCTGACTATTCTAGGCCAGGTCTCCAGATAGTTAATGTGTCTGTCTATTCTAGGCCAGGTCTCCAGATAGTTAATCTGTCTGTCTGTCTGTCTATTCTAGGCCAGGTCTCCAGATAGTTAATGTGTCTGTCTATTCTAGACCAGGTCTCCAGATAGTTATTGTGTCTGTCTATTCTAGGCCAGGTCTCCAGATAGTTAATCTGTCTGTCTATTCTAGGCCAGGTCTCCAGATAGTTAATGTGTCTGTCTATTCTAGGCCAGGTCTCCAGATAGTTAATGTGTCTGTCTGTCTACTCTAGACCAGGTCTCCAGATAGTTAATGTGTCTGTATATTCTAGACCAGGTCTCCAGATAGTTAATCTGTCTGTCTGTCTGTCTATTCTAGGCCAGGTCTCCAGATAGTTAATGTGTCTGTCTATTCTAGGCCAGGTCTCCAGATAGTTAATGTGTCTGTCTATTCTAGGCCAGGTCTCCAGATAGTTAATGTGTCTGACTATTCTAGGCCAGGTCTCCAGATAGTTAATGTGTCTGTCTATTCTAGGCCAGGTCTCCAGATAGTTAATCTGTCTGTCTGTCTGTCTATTCTAGGCCAGGTCTCCAGATAGTTAATGTGTCTGTCTATTCTAGACCAGGTCTCCAGATAGTTATTGTGTCTGTCTATTCTAGGCCAGGTCTCCAGATAGTTAATCTGTCTGTCTATTCTAGGCCAGGTCTCCAGATAGTTAATGTGTCTGTCTATTCTAGGCCAGGTCTCCAGATAGTTAATGTGTCTGTCTGTCTACTCTAGACCAGGTCTCCAGATAGTTAATGTGTCTGTATATTCTAGACCAGGTCTCCAGATAGTTATTGTGTCTGTCTATTCTAGGCCAGGTCTCCAGATAGTTAATGTGTCTGTCTATTCTAGGCCAGGTCTCCAGATAGTTAATGTGTCTGTCTATTCTAGGCCAGGTCTCCAGATAGTTAATGTGTATGTCTATTCTAGGCCAGGTCTCCAGATAGTTAATGTGTCTGTCTATTCTAGACCAGGTCTCCAGATAGTTAATGTGTCTGTCTATTCTAGGCCAGGTCTCCAGATAGATAATCTGTCTGTCTATTACAGGCCAGGTCTCCAGATAGCTAATGTGTATGTCTATTCTAGACCAGGTCTCCAGATAGTTAATCTGTCTGTCTATTCTAGGCCAGGTCTCCAGATAGTTAACGTGTCTGTCTATTCTAGGCCAGGTCTCCAGATAGTTAATGTGTCTGTCTGTCTATTCTAGGCCAGGTCTCCAGATAGTTAATGTGTCTGTCTATTCTAGGCCAGGTCTCCAGATAGTTAAAATGTCTGTCTATTCTAGACCAGGTCTTCAGATAGTCAATGTGTCTGTCTATTCTAGACCAGGTCTCCAGATAGTTAATGTGTCTGTCTATTCTAGGTCAGGTCTCCAGATAGTTAATGTGTCTGTCTATTCTAGGCCAGGTCTCCAGATAGTTAATGTGTCTGTCTATTCTAGGCCAGGTCTCCAGATAGTTAATGTGTCTGTCTATTCTAGGCCAGGTCTCCAGATAGTTAATCTGTCTGTCTATTCTAGGCCAGGTCTCCAGATAGTTAATCTGTCTGTCTATTCTAGACCAGGTCTCCAGATAGTTAATCTGTCTGTCTATTCTAGGCCAGGTCTCCAGATAGTTCATGTGTCTGTCTATTCTAGGCCAGGTCTCCAGATAGTTAATGTGTCTGTCTATTCTAGGCCAGGTCTCCAGATAGTTAATCTGTCTGTCTATTCTAGGCCAGGTCTCCAGATAGTTAATCTGTCTGTCTATTCTAGGCCAGGTCTCCAGATAGTTAATCTGTCTGTCTATTCTAGGCCAGGTCTCCAGATAGTTAATCTGTCTGTCTATTCTAGGCCAGGTCTCCAGATAGTTCATGTGTCTGTCTATTCTAGGCCAGGTCTCCAGATAGTTAATGTGTCTGTCTATTCTAGACCAGGTCTCCAGATAGTTAATGTGTCTGTCTATTCTAGGCCAGGTCTCCAGATAGTTAATGTGTCTGTCTATTCTAGACCAGGTCTCCAGATAGTTATTGTCTGTCCATTCTAGGCCAGGTCTCCAGATTGTTATTGTGTCTGTCTATTCTAGGTCAGGTCTCCAGATAGTTAATGTGTCTGTCTATTCTAGCCCAGGTCTCCAGATAGTTAATGTGTCTGTCTATTCTAGGCCAGGTCTCCAGATAGTTAATGTGTCTGTCTATTCTAGGCCAGGTCTCCAGATAGTTAATGTGTCTGTCTATTCTAGGCCAGGTCTCCAGATAGTTAATGTGTCTGTCTGTTCTAGGCCAGGTCTCCAGATAGTTATTGTGTCTGTCTATTCTAGGCCAGGTCTCCAGATAGTTAATGTGTCTGTCTATTCTAGGCCAGGTCTCCAGATAGTTAATGTGTCTGTCTATTCTAGGCCAGGTCTCCAGATAGTTAATGTGTCTGTCTATTCTAGGCCAGGTCTCCAGATAGTTAATGTGTCTGTCTATTCTAGGCCAGGTCTCCAGATAGTTAATGTGTCTGTCTGTCTATTCTAGGCCAGGTCTCCAGATAGTTAATGTGTCTGTCTATTCTAGACCAGGTCTCCAGATAGTTAATGTGTCTGTCTATTCTAGACCAGGTCTCCAGATAGTTAATGTGTCTGTCTATTCTAGGCCAGGTCTCCAGAGAGTTAATCTGTCTGTCTATTCTAGGCCAGGTCTCCAGATAGTTAATGTGTCTGTCTATTCTAGACCAGGTCTCCAGATAGTTAATGTGTCTGTCTATTCTAGGCCAGGTCTCCAGATAGTTAATGTGTCTGTCTATTCTAGGCCAGGTCTCCAGATAGTTAATGTGTCTGTCTATTCTAGACCAGGTCTCCAGATAGTTAATCTGTCTGTCTATTCTAGGCCAGGTCTCCAGATAGTTAATTTGTCTGTCTATTCTAGGCCAGGTCTCCAGATTGTTAATGTGTCTGTCTGTCTATTCTAGGCCAGGTCTCCAGATAGTTAATGTGTCTGTCTATTCTAGGCCAGGTCTCCAGATAGTTAAAATGTCTGTCTATTCTAGACCAGGTCTTCAGATAGTCAATGTGTCTGTCTATTCTAGACCAGGTCTCCAGATAGTTAATGTGTCTGTCTATTCTAGGTCAGGTCTCCAGATAGTTAATGTGTCTGTCTATTCTAGGCCAGGTCTCCAGATAGTTAATGTGTCTGTCTATTCTAGGCCAGGTCTCCAGATAGTTAATGTGTCTGTCTATTCTAGGCCAGGTCTCCAGATAGTTAATCTGTCTGTCTATTCTAGGCCAGGTCTCCAGATAGTTAATCTGTCTGTCTATTCTAGACCAGGTCTCCAGATAGTTAATCTGTCTGTCTATTCTAGGCCAGGTCTCCAGATAGTTCATGTGTCTGTCTATTCTAGGCCAGGTCTCCAGATAGTTAATGTGTCTGTCTATTCTAGGCCAGGTCTCCAGATAGTTAATCTGTCTGTCTATTATAGGCCAGGTCTCCAGATAGTTAATCTGTCTGTCTATTCTAGGCCAGGTCTCCAGATAGTTAATCTGTCTGTCTATTCTAGGCCAGGTCTCCAGATAGTTAATCTGTCTGTCTATTCTAGGCCAGGTCTCCAGATAGTTCATGTGTCTGTCTATTCTAGGCCAGGTCTCCAGATAGTTAATGTGTCTGTCTATTCTAGACCAGGTCTCCAGATAGTTAATGTGTCTGTCTATTCTAGGCCAGGTCTCCAGATAGTTAATGTGTCTGTCTATTCTAGACCAGGTCTCCAGATAGTTATTGTCTGTCTATTCTAGGCCAGGTCTCCAGATTGTTATTGTGTCTGTCTATTCTAGGTCAGGTCTCCAGATAGTTAATGTGTCTGTCTATTCTAGGCCAGGTCTCCAGATAGTTAATGTGTCTGTCTATTCTAGGCCAGGTCTCCAGATAGTTCATGTGTCTGTTTATTCTAGGCCAGGTCTCCAGATAGTTAATGTGTCTGTCTATTCTAGACCAGGTCTCCAGATAGTTAATGTGTCTGTCTATTCTAGGCCAGGTCTCCAGATAGTTAATGTGTCTGTCTGTTCTAGGCCAGGTCTCCAGATAGTTAATGTGTCTGTCTATTCTAGGCCAGGTCTCCAGATAGTTAATGTGTCTGTCTATTCTAGGCCAGGTCTCCAGATAGTTAATGTGTCTGTCTATTCTAGGCCAGGTCTCCAGATAGTTAATGTGTCTGTCTATTCTAGGCCAGGTCTCCAGATAGTTAATGTGTCTGTCTGTCTATTCTAGGCCAGGTCTCCAGATAGTTAATGTGTCTGTCTATTCTAGGCCAGGTCTCCAGATAGTTAATGTGTCTGTATATTCTAGGCCAGGTCTCCAGATAGTTAATGTGTCTGTCTATTCTAGACCAGGTCTCCAGATAGTTAATCTGTCTGTCTATTCTAGGCCAGGTCTCCAGATAGTTCATGTGTCTGTCTATTCTAGGCCAGGTCTCCAGATAGTTAATGTGTCTGTCTATTCTAGGCCAGGTCTCCAGATAGTTAATGTGTCTGTCTATTCTAGGCCAGGTCTCCAGATAGTTAATGTGTCTGTCTATTCTAGGCCAGGTCTCCAGATAGTTAATGTGTCTGTATATTCTAGGCCAGGTCTCCAGATAGTTAATGTGTCTGTCTATTCTAGACCAGGTCTCCAGATAGTTAATCTGTCTGTCTATTCTAGGCCAGGTCTCCAGATAGTTCATGTGTCTGTCTATTCTAGGCCAGGTCTCCAGATAGTTAATGTGTCTGTCTATTCTAGACCAGGTCTCCAGATAGTTAATGTGTCTGTCTATTCTAGGCCAGGTCTCCAGATAGTTAATGTGTCTGTCTATTCTAGACCAGGTCTCCAGATAGTTAATGTGTCTGTCTATTCTAGGCCAGGTCTCCAGATAGTTAATGTGTCTGTCTATTCTAGGCCAGGTCTCCAGATAGTTATTGTGTCTGTCTATTTTAGACCAGGTCTCCAGATAGTTAATGTGTCTGTCTATTCTAGGCCAGGTCTCGAGCATGGAGCTCCCATCATGCAGTGCTTTACAAACAGACACTCTGCTTCTACCAAGACAGCAAGGACACACTGAGGGTGAGACGAGTTCAGTGTGTTACCTGTAGGTGATAACATACATGTGTCAGTGTGTTTCCTGTGGGTGATAACATACATGTGTCAGTGTGTTTCCTGTGGGTGATAACATACATGTGTCAGTGTGTTTCCTGTGGGTGATAACATACATGTTTCAGTGTGTTTGCTCTGGGTGATAACATACATGTTTCAGTGTGTTTGCTCTGGGTGATAACATACATGTTTCAGTGTGTTTGCTCTGGGTGATAACATACATGTGTCAGTGTGTTTCCTGTGGGTGATAACATACATGTTTCAGTGTGTTATCTGTGGGTGATAACATACATGTTTCAGTGTTATATCTGTGAGTGATAACATACATGTTTCAGTGTGTTACCTGCGGGTGATAACATGCTTGCATCAACCCGGGTTATGAGTCGACCCGCTCATCACTAACACAGTGGCGCTGTCTGATGGACATGGGTTTTATGTCTGTCTTGTTCTCTCTTCCTGGTTACATCTTGAAACATCCATATACACCAGGTGTTTATTAATGATTCCAGTCATGTCCCTGTCCTTGTGTTGTGAGATGGGAAGCCAGTTGACAGTGACCAGAAATGTGATTTATTCTACAATGTTTCAGAAGACAATTGTATTCTCAGTAGTCCCAAATGGAGCCAATAGTCCAGTAATGTCCCTGTGTCCTCCAGAACTGTGTGTGTGGCCTGTCTCTAACCCTGACGGGAGCAGAGTGTGTCTCAGCCCCAGAGAACACTAAGAAACCACAATGTTTCAGTCTGCGCTTAAGAGACGGCTCAGAGTACCTCCTCAACACAGCAACCCGATTCATGATGAAGAAATGGATGCTGACAATACAAGCCAACACTGGTAAACACAACTATACAGCATCTCATTTCTATGGGTAAACACAAATATACAGCATCTCATTTCTATGGGTAAACACAACTATACAGCATCTCATTTCTATGGGTAAACACAAATATACAGCATCTCATTTCTATGGGTAAACACAAAATATACAGCATCTCATTTCTATGGGTAAACACAAATATACAGCATCTCATTTCTATGGGTAAACACAACTATACAGCATCTCATTTCTATGGGTAAACACAAATATACAGCATCTCATTTCTATGGGTAAACACAAATATACAGCATCTCATTTCTATGGGTAAACACAAAATATACAGCATCTCATTTCTATGGGTAAACACAAATATACAGCATCTCATTTCTATGGGTAAACACAAATATACAGCATCTCATTTCTATGGGTAAACACAAATATACAGCATCTCATTTCTATGGGTAAACACAACTATACAACATCTCATTTCTATGGGTAAACACAACTATTGAGTATAAAGTCTGCAATATTATACTCATAATGATCAGAGCTTTAATATATGCCACCTGTTATGTATTTAACAATGTATTGACTATAAATAATTGATGATGAAGAAGTTATCTGTGTGTTTCCTGTAGTGGCCAGTGAGCATGTCTCCTCCATGGCGTCACCCAGCGACCACTTGGTTCAGGACCCCCCTGCCTCTTTCCTCTCACGAAGTACCCACACAGGGAAGGCCAGAGCCAAGGAGATAGTTGTCCTGACCAGAGAGACTCCCCGTCAGATCCCTCAGTGGCACCCAGAGAAACAGCAGGACCCAACATCCTCATCACATACAGACCGGCGTGGTAAGAGTCTGGCTCTGGGATGTACAGAACCAACCGAAAGTAGGCTTTATCCAAATGATTATGTATTACTTAGAGATGATTTAAGGACACAACAGGTACTCTAATGCACTGCCACTATACTACTGGTATTCTACTATACTATCACTATACTACTGGTATTCTACTATACTATCACTATACTACTGGTACTCTAATATACTATCACTATACTACTGGTATTATGGTACTCTAATACACTATCACTATACTACTGGTATTATGGTACTCCAATACACTATCACTATACTACTGGTATTCTGGTACTCTAATACACTATCACTATACTACTGGTATTATGGTACTATAATACACTATCACTATACTACTGGTATTCTGGTACTCTAATACACTATCACTATACTACTGGTATTATGGTACTATAATACACTATCACTATACTACTGGTATTATGGTACTATAATACACTATCACTATACTACTGGTATTCTGGTACTCCAATACACTATCACTATACTACTGGTATTATGGTACTATAATACACTATCACTATACTACTGGTATTATGGTACTCTAATACACTATCACTATACTACTGGTATTCTGGTACTCTAATACACTATCACTATACTACTGGTATTATGGTACTATAATACACTATCACTATACTACTGGTATTCTGGTACTCCAATACACTATCACTATACTACTGGTATTATGGTACTATAATACACTATCACTATACTACTGGTATTATGGTACTATAATACACTATCACTATACTACTGGTATTCTGGTACTCCAATACACTATCACTATACTACTGGTATTATGGTACTCCAATACACAATCACTATACTACTGGCATTCTAATACACTATCACTATACTAATGGCATAATGGTACTCTAATACGCTATCACTATACTAATGGCATAATGGTACTCTAATACGCTATCACTATACTACTGGTACTCTAATACACTATCACTATACTACTAGTACTCTAATACACTATCACTATACTACTGGTATTCTGGTACTCCAATACACTATCACTATACTACTGGTATTATGGTACTCTAATACGCTATCACTATACTAATGGCATAATGGTACTCTAATACGCTATCACTATACTACTGGTACTCTAATACACTATCACTATACTACTAGTACTCTAATACACTATCACTATACTACTGGTATTCTGGTACTCTAATACACTATCACTATACTACTAGTACTCTAATACACTATCACTATACTACTAGTACTCTAATACACTATCACTATATTACTGGTATTCTGGTACTCTAATACACTATCACTATACTACCGGTATTCTGGTACTCTAATACACTATCACTATACTACCGGTATTCTGGTACTATAATACACTATCACTATACTACTGGTATTATGGTATTCTAATATACTATCACTATACTACTGGCATAATGGTACTCTAATACACTATCACTATACTACCTGTTTTCTGGTACTCTAATACACTATCACTATACTACTGGTATTCTGGTACTCTAATACATTATCACTATACTACTGGTATTATGGTACTCTAATACACTATCACTATACTACTGGTATTATGGTTCTCTAATACACTATCACTATACTACTAGTACTCTAATACACTATCACTATACTGCTTGTATTCTGGTACTCTAATACACTATCACTATACTGCTTGTATTCTGGTACTCTAATACACTATCACTATACTACTGGTACTCTGGTACTATAATACACTATCACTATACTACTGGTATTATGGTACTCTAATACACTATCACTATACTACTAGTACTCTAATACACTATCACTATACTGCTTGTATTCTGGTACTCTAATACACTATCACTATACTACTAGTACTCTAATACACTATCACTATACTGCTTGTATTCTGGTACTCTAATACACTATCACTATACTACTGGTATTCTGGTACTCTAATACACTATCACTATACTACTGGTATTATGGTACTCTAATACACTATCACTATACTACTAGTACTCTAATACACTATCACTATACTGCTGGTTTTCTATATTACTATCACTATACTGCTGGTATTCTGGTACTATCACTATACTACTGGTATTATGGTACTCTAATACACTATCACTATACTACTGGTATTCTGGTACTCTAATACACTATCACTATACTACTGGTATTATGGTACTCTAATACACTATCACTATACTACTAGTACTCTAATACACTATCACTATACTGCTGGTTTTCTATATTACTATCACTATACTGCTTGTATTCTGGTACTCTAATACACTATCACTATACTACTAGTACTCTAATACACTATCACTATACTGCTTGTATTCTGGTACTCTAATACACTATCACTATACTACTGGTATTCTGGTAGTCTAATACACTATCACTATACTACTGGTATTATGGTTCTCTAATACACTATCACTATACTACTAGTACTCTAATACACTATCACTATACTGCTTGTATTCTGGTACTCTAATACACTATCACTATACTGCTTGTATTCTGGTACTCTAATACACTATCACTATACTACTGGTACTCTGGTACTATAATACACTATCACTATACTACTGGTACTCTAATACACTATCACTATACTACTAGTACTCTAATACACTATCACTATACTGCTTGTATTCTGGTACTCTAATACACTATCACTATACTACTAGTACTCTAATACACTATCACTATACTGCTTGTATTCTGGTACTCTAATACACTATCACTATACTACTGGTATTATGGTACTCTAATACACTATCACTATACTACTGGTATTATGGTACTCTAATACACTATCACTATACTACTAGTACTCTAATACACTATCACTATACTGCTTGTATTCTGGTACTCTAATACACTATCACTATACTACTAGTACTCTAATACACTATCACTATACTGCTTGTATTCTGGTACTCTAATACACTATCACTATACTACTGGTATTCTGGTACTCTAATACACTATCACTATACTACTGGTATTATGGTACTCTAATACACTATCACTATACTACTAGTACTCTAATACACTATCACTATACTGCTGGTTTTCTATATTACTATCACTATACTGCTGGTATTCTGGTACTATCACTATACTACTGGTATTATGGTACTCTAATACACTATCACTATACTACTGGTATTCTGGTACTCTAATACACTATCACTATACTACTGGTATTATGGTACTCTAATACACTATCACTATACTACTAGTACTCTAATACACTATCACTATACTGCTGGTTTTCTATATTACTATCACTATACTGCTTGTATTCTGGTACTCTAATACACTATCACTATACTACTAGTACTCTAATACACTATCACTATACTGCTTGTATTCTGGTACTCTAATACACTATCACTATACTACTGGTATTCTGGTACTCTAATACACTATCACTATACTACTGGTATTATGGTTCTCTAATACACTATCACTATACTACTAGTACTCTAATACACTATCACTATACTGCTTGTATTCTGGTACTCTAATACACTATCACTATACTGCTTGTATTCTGGTACTCTAATACACTATCACTATACTACTGGTACTCTGGTACTATAATACACTATCACTATACTACTGGTACTCTAATACACTATCACTATACTACTAGTACTCTAATACACTATCACTATACTGCTTGTATTCTGGTACTCTAATACACTATCACTATACTACTAGTACTCTAATACACTATCACTATACTGCTTGTATTCTGGTACTCTAATACACTATCACTATACTACTGGTATTATGGTACTCTAATACACTATCACTATACTACTGGTATTATGGTACTCTAATACACTATCACTATACTACTGGTATTCTGGTACTCTAATACACTATCACTATACTACTGGTATTATGGTACTCTAATACACTATCACTATACTACTAGTACTCTAATACACTATCACTATACTACTGGTATTCTGGTACTCTAATACACTATCACTATACTACTGGTATTATGGTGCTCTAATACACTATCACTATACTACTGGTATTATGGTGCTCTAATACACTATCACTATACTACTGGTATTATGGTGCTCTAATACACTATCACTATACTACTGGTATTATGATACTCTAATACACTATCACAATACTACTGGTATTCTGGTGCTCTAATACACTATCACTATACTACTGGTACTCTAATATACTATCACTATACTACTGGTATTATGGTACTCTAATACACCATCACTATACTACTGGTACTATAATACACTATCACTATACTACTGGTATTCTAATACACTATCACTATACTACTGGTACTCTAATATACTATCACTATACTACTGGTATTATGGTACTCTAATACACCATCACTATACTACTGGTACTATAATACACTATCACTATACTACTGGTATTCTAATATACTATCACTATACTGCTGGTTTTCTATATTACTATCACTATACTGCTGGTATTCTGGTACTCTAATACACTATCACTATACTACTGGTACTCTGGTACTATAATACACTATCACTATACTACTGGTATTATGGTACTCTAATACACTATCACTATACTACTAGTACTCTAATACACTATCACTATACTACTGGTACTATAATACACTATCACTATACTGCTGGTATTCTGGTACTCTAATACACTATCACTATACTACTAGTACTCTAATACACTATCACTATACTACTGGTACTATAATACACTATCACTATACTACTGGTATACTGGTACTCTAATACACTATCACTATACTACTGGTACTCTAATATACTATCACTATACTACTGGTACTATAATACACTATCACTATACTACTGGTATTCTGGTACTCTAATACACTATCACTATACTACTGGTACTATAATACACTATCACTATACTACTGGTATTCTGGTACTCTAATACACTATCACTATACTGCTGGTATTCTGGTACTCTAATACACTATCACTATACTACTGGTATTCTAATACACTATCACTATACTACTGGTATTCTGGTACTCTAATATACTATCACTATACTACTGGTATTCTGGTACTCTAATACACTATCACTATACTACTGGTACTCTAATACACTATCACTATACTGCTGGTATTATGGTACTCTAATACACTATCACTATACTACTGGTACTATAATACACTATCACTATACTACTGGTATTCTGGTACTCTAATACACTATCACTATACTACTGGTATTCTGGTACTCTAATATACTATCACTATACTACTGGTATTCTGGTACTCTAATACACTATCACTATACTACTGGTACTCTAATACACTATCACTATACTACTGGTATTCTGGTACTCTAATACACTATCACTATACTACTGGTACTCTAATACACTATCACTATACTGCTGGTATTATGGTACTCTAATACACTATCACTATACTACTGGTATTCTGGTACTCTAATACACTATCACTATACTACTGGTATTCTGGTACTCTAATACACTATCACTATACTACTGGTATTATGGTACTCTAATACACTATCACTATACTACTGGTATTATGGTACTCTAATACACTATCACTATACTACTGGTATTCTGGTACTCTAATACGCTATCACTATACTACTGGTATTCTGGTACTCTAATACACTATCACTATACTACTGGTATTATGGTACTCTAATACACTATCACTATACTACTGGTATTCTGGTACTCTAATACGCTATCACTATACTACTGGTATTCTGGTACTCTAATACACTATCACTATACTACTGGTATTCTGGTACTCTAATACACTATCACTATACTGCTGGTATTATGGTACTCTAATACACTATCACTATACTACTGGTATTCTGGTACTCTAATACACTATCACTATACTGCTGGTATTATGGTACTCTAATACACTATCACTATACTACTGGTATTATGGTACTCTAATACACTATCACTATACTACTGGTATTCTGGTACTCTAATACGCTATCACTATACTACTGGTATTATGGTACTCTAATACACTATCACTATACTACTGGTATTCTGGTACTCTAATACACTATCACTATACTACTGGTATTCTGGTACTCTAATACACTATCACTATACTACTGGTATTCTGGTACTCTAATACACTATCACTATACTACTGGTATTCTGGTACTCTAATACACTATCACTATACTACTGGTATTCTGGTACTCTAATACACTATCACTATACTACTGGTATTATGGTACTCTAATACACTATCACTATACTACTGGTATTCTAATACACTATCACTATACTACTGGTATACTGGTACTCTAATACACTATCACTATACTACTGGTATTATGGTACTCTAATACACTATCACTATACTACTGGTATTCTGGTACTCTAATACACTATCACTATACTACTGGTATTCTGGTACTCTAATATACTATCACTATACTACTGGTATACTGGTACTCTAATATACTATCACTATACTACTGGTATTATGGTACTCTAATATACTATCACTATACTACTGGTATACTGGTACTCTAATATACTATCACTATACTACTGGTATACTGGTACTCTAATATACTATCACTATACTACTGGTACTCTAATATACTATCACTATACTACTGGTATTATGGTACTCTAATACACTATCACTATACTACTGGTACTCTAATATACTATCACTATACTACTGGTATACTGGTACTCTAATATACTATCACTATACTACTGGTATACTGGTACTCTAATATACTATCACTATACTACTGGTACTCTAATATACTATCACTATACTACTGGTATTATGGTACTCTAATACACTATCACTATACTACTGGTATTCTGGTACTCTAATACACTATCACTATACTACTGGTATTCTAATACACTATCACTATACTACTGGTACTCTAATACACTATCACTATACTACTGGTACTCTAATATACTATCACTATACTACTGGTACTCTAATACACTATCACTATACTACTGGTACTCTAATACACTATCACTATACTACTGGTACTCTAATACACTATCACTATACTACTGGTATTCTAATACACTATCACTATACTACCGGTATTCTACTATACTATCACTATACTACTGGTACTCTAATACACTATCACTATACTACTGGTATTCTAATACACTATCACTATACTACCGGTATTCTACTATACTATCACTATACTACTGGTACTCTAATACACTATCACTATACTACTGGTACTCTAATACACTATCACTATACTACTGGTATTCTGGTACTCTAATATACTATCACTATACTACTGGTATTCTGGTACTCTAATACACTATCACTATACTACTGGTACTCTAATACACTATCACTATACTGCTGGTATTATGGTACTCTAATACACTATCACTATACTACTGGTATTCTGGTACTCTAATACACTATCACTATACTACTGGTATTCTGGTACTCTAATACACTATCACTATACTACTGGTATTCTGGTACTCTAATACACTATCACTATACTGCTGGTATTCTGGTACTCTAATACACTATCACTATACTGCTGGTATTATGGTACTCTAATACACTATCACTATACTACTGGTATTCTGGTACTCTAATACACTATCACTATACTACTGGTATTCTGGTACTCTAATACACTATCACTATACTACTGGTATTCTGGTACTCTAATACACTATCACTATACTACTGGTATTCTGGTACTCTAATACACTATCACTATACTACTGGTATTCTGGTACTCTAATACACTATCACTATACTACTGGTATTCTGGTACTCTAATACACTATCACTATACTACTGGTATTCTGGTACTCTAATACACTATCACTATACTACTGGTATTCTGGTACTCTAATACACTATCACTATACTACTGGTATTATGGTACTCTAATACACTATCACTATACTACTGGTATTCTAATACACTATCACTATACTACTGGTATACTGGTACTCTAATACACTATCACTATACTACTGGTATTATGGTACTCTAATACACTATCACTATACTACTGGTATTCTGGTACTCTAATACACTATCACTATACTACTGGTAATCTGGTACTCTAATATACTATCACTATACTACTGGTATACTGGTACTCTAATATACTATCACTATACCACTGGTATTATGGTACTCTAATATACTATCACTATACTACTGGTATACTGGTACTCTAATATACTATCACTATACTACTGGTATACTGGTACTCTAATATACTATCACTATACTACTGGTACTCTAATATACTATCACTATACTACTGGTATTATGGTACTCTAATACACTATCACTATACTACTGGTACTCTAATATACTATCACTATACTACTGGTACTCTAATACACTATCACTATACTACTGGTATTCTGGTACTCTAATACACTATCACTATACTACTGGTATTCTAATACACTATCACTATACTACTGGTACTCTAATACACTATCACTATACTACTGGTACTCTAATATACTATCACTATACTACTGGTACTCTAATACACTATCACTATACTACTGGTACTCTAATACACTATCACTATACTTCTGGTACTCTAATACACTATCACTATACTACTGGTATTCTAATACACTATCACTATACTACCGGTATTCTACTATACTATCACTATACTACTGGTACTCTAATACACTATCACTATACTACTGGTATTCTAATACACTATCACTATACTACCGGTATTCTACTATACTATCACTATACTACTGGTACTCTAATACACTATCACTATACTACTGGTATTCTAATACACTATCACTATACTACCGGTATTCTACTATACTATCACTATACTACTGGTACTCTAATACACTATCACTATACTACTGGTACTCTAATACACTATCACTATACTACTGGTACTCTAATACACTATCACTATACTACTGGTATTCTGGTACTCTAATATACTATCACTATACTACTGGTATTCTGGTACTCTAATACACTATCACTATACTACTGGTACTCTAATACACTATCACTATACTGCTGGTATTATGGTACTCTAATACACTATCACTATACTACTGGTATTCTGGTACTCTAATACACTATCACTATACTGCTGGTATTATGGTACTCTAATACACTATCACTATACTACTGGTATTCTGGTACTCTAATACACTATCACTATACTACTGGTATTCTGGTACTCTAATACACTATCACTATACTGCTGGTATTATGGTACTCTAATACACTATCACTATACTACTGGTATTCTGGTACTCTAATACGCTATCACTATACTACTGGTATTCTGGTACTCTAATACACTATCACTATACTGCTGGTATTATGGTACTCTAATACACTATCACTATACTACTGGTATTATGGTACTCTAATACACTATCACTATACTACTGGTATTCTGGTACTCTAATACGCTATCACTATACTACTGGTATTCTGGTACTCTAATACACTATCACTATACTGCTGGTATTATGGTACTCTAATACACTATCACTATACTACTGGTATTATGGTACTCTAATACACTATCACTATACTACTGGTATTCTGGTACTCTAATACGCTATCACTATACTACTGGTATTCTGGTACTCTAATACACTATCACTATACTACTGGTATTCTGGTACTCTAATACGCTATCACTATACTACTGGTATTCTGGTACTCTAATACACTATCACTATACTACTGGTATTATGGTACTCTAATACACTATCACTATACTACTGGTATTCTGGTACTCTAATACACTATCACTATATACTAGTATTCTGGTACTCTAATACACTATCACTATACTACTGGTACTCTAATACACTATCACTATACTACTGGTATTATGGTACTCTAATACACTATCACTATACTACTGGTATTCTGGTACTCTAATACACTATCACTATACTACTGGTATTCTGGTACTCTAATACACTATCACTATACTACTGGTATTCTGGTACTCTAATACACTATCACTATACTACTGGTATTATGGTACTCTAATACACTATCACTATACTACTGGTATTCTAATACACTATCACTATACTACTGGTATACTGGTACTCTAATACACTATCACTATACTACTGGTATTATGGTACTCTAATACACTATCACTATACTACTGGTATTCTGGTACTCTAATACACTATCACTATACTACTGGTATTCTGGTACTCTAATATACTATCACTATACTACTGGTATACTGGTACTCTAATATACTATCACTATACTACTGGTATTATGGTACTCTAATATACTATCACTATACTACTGGTATACTGGTACTCTAATATACTATCACTATACTACTGGTATACTGGTACTCTAATATACTATCACTATACTACTGGTATACTGGTACTCTAATATACTATCACTATACTACTGGTACTCTAATATACTATCACTATACTACTGGTACTCTAATATACTATCACTATACTACTGGTATTATGGTACTCTAATACACTATCACTATACTACTGGTACTCTAATATACTATCACTATACTACTGGTATTATGGTACTCTAATACACTATCACTATACTACTGGTACTCTAATACACTATCACTATACTACTGGTACTCTAATATACTATCACTATACTACTGGTATTATGGTACTCTAATACACTATCACTATACTACTGGTACTCTAATACACTATCACTATACTACTGGTACTCTAATATACTATCACTATACTACTGGTATTATGGTACTCTAATACACTATCACTATACTACTGGTACTCTAATACACTATCACTATACTACTGGTACTCTAATATACTATCACTATACTACTGGTACTCTAATATACTATCACTATACTACTGGTATTATGGTACTCTAATACACTATCACTATACTACTGGTACTCTAATACACTATCACTATACTACTGGTACTCTAATACACTATCACTATACTACTGGTACTCTAATACACTATCACTATACTACTGGTACTCTAATATACTATCACTATACTACTGGTACTCTAATACACTATCACTATACTACTGGTACTCTACTATACTATCACTATACTACTGGTACTCTAATACACTATCACTATACTACTGGTATTCTAATACACTATCACTATACTACCGGTATTCTACTATACTATCACTATACTACTGGTACTCTAATACACTATCACTATACTACTGGTCCTCTAATACACTATCACTATACCATCACTATATCAATGTGTCCATATGAGGCTGAGGCTCTCGCCCTAGTTACATTTTAACATTTAGTGTTTTATAATTTTTTCCCCCTGTATTGCAGTGACCACATAGACGCTCCTCTTTGGGTAGCCATGTCTTTTTGTGTCTCCCTTTTTACCCAAATTGGTGGTCTCTGAACTTGGTCAGGATCTGTCTCTGTTTGGTAGCTGACATTCAGGACTCTTCTCAGGGTTCAGCTCTTGGGTGACATTTTGATTTTCTCTCTCTCTCTCTCTCTCTCTCTCTCTCTCTCTCTCTCTCTCTCTCTCTCTCTCTCTCTCTCTCTCTCTCTCTCTCTCTCTCTCTCTCTCTCTCTCTCTAACTCTCCCCCCTCTGTCTATCTCTCTCCCCCCTCTGTCTGTCTCTCTCTCTCTCTCTCTCTCTCTCTCTCTCTCTCTCTCTCTCTCTCTCTCTCTCTCTCTCTCTAACTCTCCCCCCTCTGTCTCTCTCTCTCCCCCCTCTGTCTGTCTCTCTCTCTCTCTCTGTCTCTCTCTCTCCCCCCTCTGTCTCTCTCTCTCCCCCCTCTGTCTGTCTCTCTCTCTCTCTGTCTCTCTCTCTCCCCCCTCTGTCTCTCTCTCTCCCCCCTCTGTCTGTCTCTCTCTCTCCCCCCTCTGTCTCTCTCTCTCCCCCCTCTGTCTCTCTCTCTCCCCTCTCTCTCTAGAAGATAACTATGACTCCCTGAGACATAAACTGTGTGGTAGTTCCAGAGAGAACAGTCCTTCCTCCTTGCATTCCTCCATCCCTCCATTCTCCCTCCACTCCTCCGTCTCTCCTCCTTTCTCCTCCGTCTCTCCTCCTTTCTCCTCTGTCTCTCCTCCTTTCTCCTCTGTCTATAGAGGTGGTCAGGACTGGCTCAGTCAAGTGAACAAGTGTCACTCATTTACCTCAGGTAACTAACACATCACTGACACTAATGCAAGTTCCCCTCCCCTCAATAATACCTGCCACCTAGTTTAACACACTGACCCCCCCACTACCCACCTAGTTTAACACACTGACCCCCCCACTACCACTACCCACCTAGTTTAACACACTGACCACCCCACTACCCACCTAGTTTAACACACTGACCCCCCCACAACCACTACCCACCTAGTTTAACACACTGACCACCCCACTATCACTACCCACCTAGTTTAACAAACTGACCCCCCCACTATCACTACCCACCTAGTTTAACACACTGACCCCCCCACTACCACTACCCACCTAGTTTAACACACTGACCCCCCCCACTATCACTACCCACCTAGTTTAACAAACTGACCCCCCCACTATCACTACCCACCTAGTTTAACACACTGACCCCCCCACTACCACTACCCACCTAGTTTAACACACTGACCCCCCCACTATCACTACCCACCTAGTTTAACACACTGACCCCCCCACTATCACTACCCACCTAGTTTAACACACTGACCCCCCCACTACCACTACCCACCTAGTTTAACACACTGACCCCCCCCACTATCACTATCCACCTAGTTTAACACACTGACCCCCCCACTATCACTACCCACCTAGTTTAACACACTGACCCCCCCACTATCACTACCCACCTAGTTTAACACACTGACCACCCCACTATCACTACCCACCTAGTTTAACACACTGACCCCCCCCCACTACCACTACCCACCTAGTTTAACACACTGACCACCCCACTATCACTACCCACCTAGTTTAACACACTGACCCCCCCACTATCACTACCCACCTAGTTTAACACACTGACCACCCCCACTACCACTACCCACCTAGTTTAACACACTGACCCCCCCACTACCACTACCCACCTAGTTTAACACACTGACCACCCCACTATCACTACCCACCTAGTTTAACACACTGACCCCCCCACTATCACTACCCACCTAGTTTAACACACTGACCACCCCACTACCCACCTAGTTTAACACACTGACCCCCCCACTATCACTACCCACCTAGTTTAACACACTGACCCCCCCACTACCCACCTAGTTTAACACACTGACCCCCCCACTACCACTACCCACCTAGTTTAACACACTGACCACCCCACTATCACTACCCACCTAGTTTAACACACTGACCCCCCCACTATCACTACCCACCTAGTTTAACACACTGACCACCCCACTATCACTACCCACCTAGTTTAACACACTGACCACCCCCCACTATCACTACCCACCTAGTTTAACACACTGACCCCCTCACTACCCACCTAGTTTAACACACTGACCCCCCCACTACCACTACCCACCTAGTTTAACACACTGACCACCCCACTACCCACCTAGTTTAACACACTGACCCCCCCACTACCCACCTAGTTTAACACACTGACCCCCCCACTACCACTACCCACCTAGTTTAACACACTGACCACCCCACTACCCACCTAGTTTAACACACTGACCCCCCCACTATCACTACCCACCTAGTTTAACACACTGACCACCCCACTATCACTACCCACCTAGTTTAACACACTGACCCCCCCACTACCCACCTAGTTTAACACACTGACCCCCCCAATATCACTACCCACCTAGTTTAACACACTGCCCCCCCCACTATCACTACCCACCTAGTTTAACACACTGACCACCCCACTATCACTACCCACCTAGTTTAACACACTGACCACCCCACTATCACTACCCACCTAGTTTAACACACTGACCCCCCCACTATCACTACCCACCTAGTTTAACACACTGACCCCCCCACTATCACTACCCACCTAGTTTAACACACTGACCACCCCACTATCACTACCCACCTAGTTTAACACACTGACCCCCCCACTACCCACCTAGTTTAACACACTGACCACCCCACTATCACTACCCACCTAGTTTAACACACTGACCCCCCACTACCACTAACCACCTAGTTTAACACACTGACCCCCCCACTACCCACCTAGTTTAACACTGACCCCCCCACTATAACTACCCACCTAGTTTAACACACTGACCCCCCACTACCACTACCCACCTAGTTTAACACACTGACCCCCCCACTACCCACCTAGTTTAACACTGACCCCCCCACTATAACTACCCACCTAGTTTAACACACTGACCCCCCACTACCACTAACCACCTAGTTTAACACACTGACCCCCCCACTACCCACCTAGTTTAACACTGACCCCCCCACTATAACTACCCACCTAGTTTAACACACTGACCACCCCACTACCACTACCCACCTAGTTTAACACACTGACCACCCCACTCCCACTACCCACCTAGTTTAACACACTGACCACCCCACTACCCACCTAGTTCAACACACTGACCACCCCACCAGCACTACCCACCTAGTTTAACACACTGACCCCCCCACTACCCACCTAGTTTAACACACTGACCCCCCCACTATCACTACCCACCTAGTTTAACACACTGACCCCCCCACTATCACTACCCACCTAGTTTAACACACTGACCACCCCACTATCACTACCCACCTAGTTTAACACACTGACCACCCCACTATCACTACCTACCTAGTTTAACACACTGACCACCCCACTATCCCTACCCACCTAGTTTAACACACTGACCCCCCCACTATCACTACCCACCTAGTTTAACACACTGACCCCCCCACTATCACAACCCACCTAGTTTAACACACTGACCACCCTATCACTACCCACCTAGTTTAACACACTGACCCCCCCACTACCACTACCCACCTAGTTTAACACACTGACCCCCCCACTATCACTACCCACCTAGTTTAACACACTGACCACCCCACTATCACTACCCACCTAGTTTAACACACTGACCCCCCCCCACTACCACTACCCACCTAGTTTAACACACTGACCACCCCACTATCACTACCCACCTAGTTTAACACACTGACCCCCCCACTATCACTACCCACCTAGTTTAACACACTGACCACCCCCACTACCACTACCCACCTAGTTTAACACACTGACCCCCCCACTACCACTACCCACCTAGTTTAACACACTGACCACCCCACTATCACTACCCACCTAGTTTAACACACTGACCCCCCCACTATCACTACCCACCTAGTTTAACACACTGACCACCCCACTACCCACCTAGTTTAACACACTGACCCCCCCACTATCACTACCCACCTAGTTTAACACACTGACCCCCCCACTATCACTACCCACCTAGTTTAACACACTGACCCCCCCACTATCACAACCCACCTTGTTTAACACACTGACCACCCTATCACTACCCACCTAGTTTAACACACTGACCCCCCCACTACCACTACCCACCTAGTTTAACACACTGACCCCCCCACTATCACTACCCACCTAGTTTAACACACTGACCACCCCACTATCACTACCCACCTAGTTTAACACACTGACCCCCCCCCACTACCACTACCCACCTAGTTTAACACACTGACCACCCCACTATCACTACCCACCTAGTTTAACACACTGACCCCCCCACTATCACTACCCACCTAGTTTAACACACTGACCACCCCCACTACCACTACCCACCTAGTTTAACACACTGACCCCCCCACTACCACTACCCACCTAGTTTAACACACTGACCACCCCACTATCACTACCCACCTAGTTTAACACACTGACCCCCCCACTATCACTACCCACCTAGTTTAACACACTGACCACCCCACTACCCACCTAGTTTAACACACTGACCCCCCCACTATCACTACCCACCTAGTTTAACACACTGACCCCCCCACTACCCACCTAGTTTAACACACTGACCCCCCCACTACCACTACCCACCTAGTTTAACACACTGACCACCCCACTATCACTACCCACCTAGTTTAACACACTGACCCCCCCACTATCACTACCCACCTAGTTTAACACACTGACCACCCCACTATCACTACCCACCTAGTTTAACACACTGACCACCCCCCACTATCACTACCCACCTAGTTTAACACACTGACCCCCCCACTACCCACCTAGTTTAACACACTGACCCCCCCACTACCACTACCCACCTAGTTTAACACACTGACCACCCCACTACCCACCTAGTTTAACACACTGACCCCCCCACTACCCACCTAGTTTAACACACTGACCCCCCCACTACCACTACCCACCTAGTTTAACACACTGACCACCCCACTACCCACCTAGTTTAACACACTGACCCCCCCACTATCACTACCCACCTAGTTTAACACACTGACCACCCCACTATCACTACCCACCTAGTTTAACACACTGACCCCCCCACTACCCACCTAGTTTAACACACTGACCCCCCCAATATCACTACCCACCTAGTTTAACACACTGCCCCCCCCACTATCACTACCCACCTAGTTTAACACACTGACCACCCCACTTTCACTACCCACCTAGTTTAACACACTGACCACCCCACTATCACTACCCACCTAGTTTAACACACTGACCCCCCCACTATCACTACCCACCTAGTTTAACACACTGACCCCCCCACTATCACTACCCACCTAGTTTAACAAACTGACCACCCCACTATCACTACCCACCTAGTTTAACACACTGACCCCCCCACTACCCACCTAGTTTAACACACTGACCACCCCACTATCACTACCCACCTAGTTTAACACACTGACCCCCCACTACCACTAACCACCTAGTTTAACACACTGACCCCCCCACTACCCACCTAGTTTAACACTGACCCCCCCACTATAACTACCCACCTAGTTTAACACACTGACCCCCCACTACCACTACCCACCTAGTTTAACACACTGACCCCCCCACTACCCACCTAGTTTAACACTGACCCCCCCACTATAACTACCCACCTAGTTTAACACACTGACCCCCCACTACCACTAACCACCTAGTTTAACACACTGACCCCCCCACTACCCACCTAGTTTAACACTGACCCCCCCACTATAACTACCCACCTAGTTTAACACACTGACCACCCCACTACCACTACCCACCTAGTTTAACACACTGACCACCCCACTCCCACTACCCACCTAGTTTAACACACTGACCACCCCACTACCCACCTAGTTCAACACACTGACCACCCCACCAGCACTACCCACCTAGTTTAACACACTGACCCCCCCACTACCCACCTAGTTTAACACACTGACCCCCCCACTATCACTACCCACCTAGTTTAACACACTGACCCCCCCACTATCACTACCCACCTAGTTTAACACACTGACCACCCCACTATCACTACCCACCTAGTTTAACACACTGACCACCCCACTATCACTACCTACCTAGTTTAACACACTGACCACCCCACTATCACTACCCACCTAGTTTAACACACTGACCCCCCCACTATCACAACCCACCTAGTTTAACACACTGACCACCCTATCACTACCCACCTAGTTTAACACACTGACCCCCCCACTACCACTACCCACCTAGTTTAACACACTGACCACCCCACTACCCACCTAGTTTAACACACTGACCCCCCCACTATCACTACCCACCTAGTTTAACACACTGACCACCCCACTATCACTACCCACCTAGTTTAACACACTGACCCCCCCACTACCCACCTAGTTTAACACACTGACCCCCCCACTATCACTACCCACCTAGTTTAACACACTGACCCCCCCACTATCACTACCCACCTAGTTTAACACACTGACCACCCCACTATCACTACCCACCTAGTTTAACACACTGACCACCCCACTATCACTACCCACCTAGTTTAACACACTGACCCCCCCACTACCCACCTAGTTTAACACACTGACCCCCCCACTATCACTACCCACCTAGTTTAACACACTGAACCCCCCACTATCACTACCCACCTAGTTTAACACACTGACCACCCCACTATCACTACCCACCTAGTTTAACACACTGACCCCCCCACTACCACTACCCACCTAGTTTAACACACTGACCCCCCCACTATCACTACCCACCTAGTTTAACACACTGACCCCCCCACTATCACTACCCACCTAGTTTAACACACTGACCACCCCACTATCACTACCCACCTAGTTTAACACACTGACCCCCCCACTATCACTACCCACCTAGTTAAACACACTGACCACCCCACTACCCACCTAGTTTAACACACTGACCCCCCCACTATCACTACCCACCTAGTTTAACACACTGACCACCCCACTATCACTACCCACCTAGTTTAACACACTGACCCCCCCACTACCCACCTAGTTTAACACACTGACCACCCCACTACCACTACCCACCTAGTTTAACACACTGACCCCCCCACTATCACTACCCACCTAGTTTAACACACTGACCCCCCCACTACCCACCTAGTTTAACACACTGACCCCCCCACTATCACTACCCACCTAGCTTAACACACTGACCCCCCCACTATCACTACCCACCTAGTTTAACACACTGACCCCCCCACTATCACTACCCACCTAGTTTAACACACTGACCACCCCACTATCACTACCCACCTAGTTTAACACACTGACCCCCCCACTATCACTACCCACCTAGTTTAACACACTGACCACCCCACTACCACTACCCACCTAGTTTAACACACTGACCCCCCCACTATCACTACCCACCTAGTTTAACACACTGACCCCCCCACTACCACTACCCACCTAGTTTAACACACTGACCACCCCACTATCACTACCCACCTAGTTTAACACACTGACCACCCCACTATCACTACCCACCTAGTTTAACACACTGACCCCCTCCACTACCACTACCCACCTAGTTTAACACACTGACCCCCCCACTACCCACCTAGTTTAACACACTGACCACCCCACTATCACTACCCACCTAGTTTAACACACTGACCACCCCACTATCACTACCCACCTAGTTTAACACACTGACCCCCCCACTACCACTACCCACCTAGTTTAACACACTGACCACCCCACTATCACTACCCACCTAGTTTAACACACTGACCCCCCCACTATCACTACCCACCTAGTTTAACACACTGACCACCCCACTACCCACCTAGTTTAACAAACTGACCCCCCCACTATCACTACCCACCTAGTTTAACACACTGACCAACCCACTATCACTACCCACCTAGTTTAACACACTGACCACCCCACTATCACTACCCACCTAGTTTAACACACTGACCACCCCACTACCACTACCCACCTAGTTTAACACACTGACCCCCCCACTACCACTACCCACCTAGTTTAACACACTGACCCCCCCACTATCACTACCCACCTAGTTTAACACACTGCCCCCCCCCACTACCACTACCCACCTAGTTTAACACACTGACCCCCCCACTATCACTACCCACCTAGTTTAACACACTGACCACCCCACTACCACTACCCACCTAGTTTAACACACTGACCCCCCCACTAACACTACCCACCTAGTTTAACACACTGACCACCCCACTATCACTACCCACCTAGTTTAACACACTGACCACCCCACTACCCACCTAGTTTAACACACTGACCCCCCCACTATCACTACCCACCTAGTTTAACACACTGATCCCCCCCACTATCACTACCCACCTAGTATAACACACTGACCACCCCACTATCACATTCCACCTAGTTTAACACACTGACCCCCCCACTACCCACCTAGTTTAACACACTGACCACCCCACTACCCACCTAGTTTAACACACTGACCACCCCACAATCACTACCCACCTAGTTTAACACACTGACCCCCCCACTACCACTACCCACCTAGTTTAACACACTGACCACCCCACTATCACTACCCACCTAGTTTAACACACTGACCACCCCACTACCACTACCCACCTAGTTTAACACACTGACCCCCCCCCACTATCACTACCCACCTAGTTTAACACACTGACCCCCCCACTATCACTACCCACCTAGTTTAACACACTGACCACCCCACTATCACTACCCACCTAGTTTAACATACTGACCACCCCACTACCCACCTAGTTTAACACACTGACCCCCCCACTATCACTACCCACCTAGTTTAACACACTGACCCCCCCACTATCACTACCCACCTAGTTTAACACACTGACCACCCCACTACCCACCTAGTTTAACACACTGACCCCCCCACTCTCACTACCCACCTAGTTTAACACACTGACCCCCCCACTATCACTACCCACCTAGTTTAACACACTGACCACCCCACTATCACTACCCACCTAGTTTAACACACTGACCACCCCACTACCACTACCCACCTAGTTTAACACACTGACCCCCCCACTACCACTACCCACCTAGTTTAACACACTGACCCCCCCACTATCACTACCCACCTAGTTTAACACACTGACCCCCCCACTACCCACCTAGTTTAACACACTGACCACCCCACTATCACTACCCACCTAGTTTAACACACTGAACACCCCACTATCACTACCCACCTAGTTTAACACACTGACCCCCCCACTATCACTACCCACCTAGTTTAACACACTGACCACCCCACTACCACTACCCACCTAGTTTAACACACTGACCACCCCACTATCACTACCCACCTAGTTTAACATACTGACCACCCCACTACCCACCTAGTTTAACACACTGACCACCCCACTATCACTACCCACCTAGTTTAACACACTGACCACCCCACTATCACTACCCACCTAGTTTAACACACTGACCACCCCACTACCCACCTAGTTAACACACTGACCACCCCACTATCACTACCCACCTAGTTTAACACACTGACCACCCCACTATCACTACCCACCTAGTTTAACACACTGACCCACCCACTATCACTACCCACCTAGTTTAACACACTGACCACCCCACTACCACTACCCACCTAGTTTAACACACTGACCCCCCCACTATCACTACCCACCTAGTTTAACATACTGACCACCCCACTATCACTACCCACCTAGTTTAACACACTGACCACCCCACTATCACTACCCACCTAGTTTAACACTGACCCCCCCACTACCACTACCCACCTAGTTTAACACACTGACCACCCCACTATCACTACCCACCTAGTTTAACACACTGACCCCCCCCCCCCACCCCACTACCCACCTAGTTTAACACTGACCACCCGACTACCCACCTAGTTTAACACTGACCCCCCCACTACCACTACCCACCTAGTTTAACACACTGACCACCCCACTATCACTACCCACCTAGTTTAACACACTGACCACCCCACTATCACTACCCACCTAGTTTAACACTGACCACCCGACTACCCACCTAGTTTAACACTGACCCCCCCACTACCACTACCCACCTAGTTTAACACACTGACCCCCCCACTACCACTACCCACCTAGTTTAACACACTGACCCCCCCCACTACACACCTAGTTTAACACACTGACCCCCCCACTACCACTACCCACCTAGTTTAACACACTGACCCCCCCACTATCACTACCCACCTAGTTTAACACACTGCCCCCCCCCACTACCACTACCCACCTAGTTTAACACACTGACCCCCCCACTATCACTACCCACCTAGTTTAACACACTGACCACCCCACTACCACTACCCACCTAGTTTAACACACTGACCCCCCCACTAACACTACCCACCTAGTTTAACACACTGACCACCCCACTATCACTACCCACCTAGTTTAACACACTGACCACCCCACTACCCACCTAGTTTAACACACTGACCCCCCCACTATCACTACCCACCTAGTTTAACACACTGATCCCCCCCACTATCACTACCCACCTAGTATAACACACTGACCACCCCACTATCACTACCCACCTAGTTTAACACACTGACCCCCCCACTACCCACCTAGTTTAACACACTGACCACCCCACTACCCACCTAGTTTAACACACTGACCACCCCACAATCACTACCCACCTAGTTTAACACACTGACCCCCCCACTACCACTACCCACCTAGTTTAACACACTGACCACCCCACTATCACTACCCACCTAGTTTAACACACTGACCACCCCACTACCACTACCCACCTAGTTTAACACACTGACCCCCCCACTATCACTACCCACCTAGTTTAACACACTGACCCCCCCACTATCACTACCCACCTAGTTTAACACACTGACCACCCCACTATCACTACCCACCTAGTTTAACATACTGACCACCCCACTACCCACCTAGCTTAACACACTGACCCCCCCACTATCACTACCCACCTAGTTTAACACACTGACCCCCCCACTATCACTACCCACCTAGTTTAACACACTGACCACCCCACTACCCACCTAGTTTAACACACTGACCCCCCCACTCTCACTACCCACCTAGTTTAACACACTGACCCCCCCACTATCACTACCCACCTAGTTTAACACACTGACCACCCCACTATCACTACCCACCTAGTTTAACACACTGACCACCCCACTACCACTACCCACCTAGTTTAACACACTGACCCCCCCACTACCACTACCCACCTAGTTTAACACACTGACCCCCCCACTATCACTACCCACCTAGTTTAACACACTGACCCCCCCACTACCCACCTAGTTTAACACACTGACCACCCCACTATCACTACCCACCTAGTTTAACACACTGAACACCCCACTATCACTACCCACCTAGTTTAACACACTGACCCCCCCACTATCACTACCCACCTAGTTTAACACACTGACCACCCCACTACCACTACCCACCTAGTTTAACACACTGACCACCCCACTATCACTACCCACCTGGTTTAACATACTGACCACCCCACTACCCACCTAGTTTAACACACTGACCACCCCACTATCACTACCCACCTAGTTTAACACACTGACCACCCCACTATCACTACCCACCTAGTTTAACACACTGACCACCCCACTACCCACCTAGTTAACACACTGACCACCCCACTATCACTACCCACCTAGTTTAACACACTGACCACCCCACTATCACTACCCACCTAGTTTAACACACTGACCCACCCACTATCACTACCCACCTAGTTTAACACACTGACCACCCCACTACCACTACCCACCTAGTTTAACACACTGACCCCCCCACTATCACTACCCACCTAGTTTAACATACTGACCACCCCACTATCACTACCCACCTAGTTTAACACACTGACCACCCCACTATCACTACCCACCTAGTTTAACACTGACCCCCCCACTACCACTACTCACCTAGTTTAACACACTGACCACCCCACTATCACTACCCACCTAGTTTAACACACAGACCCCCCCCCCCCCACCCCACTACCCACCTAGTTTAACACTGACCACCCGACTACCCACCTAGTTTAACACTGACCCCCCCACTACCACTACCCACCTAGTTTAACACACTGACCACCCCACTATCACTACCCACCTAGTTTAACACACTGACCACCCCACTATCACTACCCACCTAGTTTAACACTGACCCCCCCACTACCACTACCCACCTAGTTTAACACACTGACCCCCCCACTACCACTACCCACCTAGTTTAACACACTGACCCCCCCCACTACCCACCTAGTTTAACACACTGACCCCCCCACTATCACTACCCACCTAGTTTAACACACTGACCCCCCCACTTTCACTACCCACCTAGTTTAACACACTGACCCCCCCACTATCACTACCCACCTAGTTTAACACACTGACCACCCCACTATCACTACCCACCTAGTTTAACACACTGACCCCCCCACTATCACTACCCACCTAGTTTAACACACTGACCACCCCACTATCACTACCCACCTAGTTTAACACTGACCCCCCCACTATCACTACCCACCTAGTTTAACACTGACCCCCCCACTATCACTACCCACCTAGTTAACACACTGACCACCCCACTATCACTACCCACCTAGTTTAACACACTGACCACCCCACTATCACTACCCACCAAGTTTAACACACTGACCCCCCCCACTATCACTACCCACCTAGTTTAACACACTGACCACCCCACTATCACTACCCACCTAGTTTAACACACTGACCACCCCACTATCACTACCCACCTAGTTTAACACACTGACCACCCCACTACCACTACCCACCTAGTTTAACACACTGACCCCTCCCACTACCCACCTAGTTTAACACACTGACCCCCCCACTATCACTACCCACCTAGTTTAACACACTGACCCCCCCACTATCACTACCCACCTAGTTTAACACACTGACCAGCCCACTATCACTACCCACCTAGTTTAACACACTGACCCCCCCACTACCACTACCCACCTAGTTTAACACACTGACCCCCCCACTACCCACCTAGTTTAACACACTGACCCCCCCCACTATCACTACCCACCTAGTTTAACACACTGACCCCCCCCACTATCACTACCCACCTAGTTTAACACACTGACCCCCCCACTACCACTACCCACCTAGTTTAACACACTGACCCCCCCACTACCCACCTAGTTTAACACACTGACCCCCCCACTATCACTACCCACCTAGTTTAACACACTGACCCCCCCACTACCCATCTAGTTTAACACACTGACCACCCCCACTATCACTACCCACCTAGTTTAACACACTGACCCCCCCACTATCACTACCCACCTAGTTTAACACACTGACCCCCCCACTACCCATATAGTTTAACACACTGACCACCCCCACTATCATTACCCACCTAGTTTAACACACTGACCCACCCACTATCACTACCCACCTAGTTTAACACACTGACCCCCCCACTATCACTACCCACCTAGTTTAACACACTGACCCCCCCACTACCCACCTAGTTTAACACACTGACCACCCCCACTATCACTACCCACCTAGTTTAACACACTGACCCCCCCAATATCACTACCCACCTAGTTTAACACACTGACCCCGTCACTACCAATATCCACCTAGTTTAACACACTGACCCCCCCACTATCACTACCCACCTAGTTTAACACACTGACCACCCCACTATCACTACCCACCTAGTTTAACACACTGACCCCCCCACTATCACTACCCACCTAGTTTAACACTGACCACCCCACTATCACTACCCACCTAGTTTAACACACTGACCCCCCCACTACCACTACCCACCTAGTTTAACACACTGACCCCCCCCACTACCACTACCCACCTAGTTTAACACACTGACCACCCCACTATCACTACCCACCTAGTTTAACACACTGACCCCCCCCCCACTATCACTACCCACCTAGTTTAACACACTGACCACCCCACTATCACTACCCACCTAGTTTAACACACTGACCACCCCACTATCACTACCCACCTAGTTTAACACACTGACCACCCCACTATCACTACCCACCTAGTTTAACACTGACCCCCCCACTACCACTACCCACCTAGTTTAACACACTGACCCCCCCACTACCACTACCCACCTAGTTTAACACACTGACCCCCCCCACTACCCACCTAGTTTAACACACTGACCCCCCCACTATCACTACCCACCTAGTTTAACACACTGACCCCCCCACTTTCACTACCCACCTAGTTTAACACACTGACCCCCCCACTATCACTACCCACCTAGTTTAACACACTGACCACCCCACTATCACTACCCACCTAGTTTAACACACTGACCCCCCCACTATCACTACCCACCTAGTTTAACACACTGACCACCCCACTATCACTACCCACCTAGTTTAACACTGACCCCCCCACTATCACTACCCACCTAGTTTAACACTGACCCCCCCACTATCACTACCCACCTAGTTAACACACTGACCACCCCACTATCACTACCCACCTAGTTTAACACACTGACCACCCCACTATCACTACCCACCAAGTTTAACACACTGACCCCCCCACTATCACTACCCACCTAGTTTAACACACTGACCACCCCACTATCACTACCCACCTAGTTTAACACACTGACCACCCCACTATCACTACCCACCTAGTTTAACACACTGACCACCCCACTATCACTACCCACCTAGTTTAACATACTGACCACCCCACTACCCACCTAGTTTAACACACTGACCCCCCCACTATCACTACCCACCTAGTTTAACACACTGACCCCCCCACTATCACTACCCACCTAGTTTAACACACTGACCACCCCACTACCCACCTAGTTTAACACACTGACCCCCCCACTCTCACTACCCACCTAGTTTAACACACTGACCCCCCCACTATCACTACCCACCTAGTTTAACACACTGACCACCCCACTATCACTACCCACCTAGTTTAACACACTGACCACCCCACTACCACTACCCACCTAGTTTAACACACTGACCCCCCCACTACCACTACCCACCTAGTTTAACACACTGACCCCCCCACTATCACTACCCACCTAGTTTAACACACTGACCCCCCCACTACCCACCTAGTTTAACACACTGACCACCCCACTATCACTACCCACCTAGTTTAACACACTGAACACCCCACTATCACTACCCACCTAGTTTAACACACTGACCCCCCCACTATCACTACCCACCTAGTTTAACACACTGACCACCCCACTACCACTACCCACCTAGTTTAACACACTGACCACCCCACTATCACTACCCACCTGGTTTAACATACTGACCACCCCACTACCCACCTAGTTTAACACACTGACCACCCCACTATCACTACCCACCTAGTTTAACACACTGACCACCCCACTATCACTACCCACCTAGTTTAACACACTGACCACCCCACTACCCACCTAGTTAACACACTGACCACCCCACTATCACTACCCACCTAGTTTAACACACTGACCACCCCACTATCACTACCCACCTAGTTTAACACACTGACCCACCCACTATCACTACCCACCTAGTTTAACACACTGACCACCCCACTACCACTACCCACCTAGTTTAACACACTGACCCCCCCACTATCACTACCCACCTAGTTTAACATACTGACCACCCCACTATCACTACCCACCTAGTTTAACACACTGACCACCCCACTATCACTACCCACCTAGTTTAACACTGACCCCCCCACTACCACTACTCACCTAGTTTAACACACTGACCACCCCACTATCACTACCCACCTAGTTTAACACACAGACCCCCCCCCCCCACCCCACTACCCACCTAGTTTAACACTGACCACCCGACTACCCACCTAGTTTAACACTGACCCCCCCACTACCACTACCCACCTAGTTTAACACACTGACCACCCCACTATCACTACCCACCTAGTTTAACACACTGACCACCCCACTATCACTACCCACCTAGTTTAACACTGACCCCCCCACTACCACTACCCACCTAGTTTAACACACTGACCCCCCCACTACCACTACCCACCTAGTTTAACACACTGACCCCCCCCACTACCCACCTAGTTTAACACACTGACCCCCCCACTATCACTACCCACCTAGTTTAACACACTGACCCCCCCACTTTCACTACCCACCTAGTTTAACACACTGACCCCCCCACTATCACTACCCACCTAGTTTAACACACTGACCACCCCACTATCACTACCCACCTAGTTTAACACACTGACCCCCCCACTATCACTACCCACCTAGTTTAACACACTGACCACCCCACTATCACTACCCACCTAGTTTAACACTGACCCCCCCACTATCACTACCCACCTAGTTTAACACTGACCCCCCCACTATCACTACCCACCTAGTTAACACACTGACCACCCCACTATCACTACCCACCTAGTTTAACACACTGACCACCCCACTATCACTACCCACCAAGTTTAACACACTGACCCCCCCCACTATCACTACCCACCTAGTTTAACACACTGACCACCCCACTATCACTACCCACCTAGTTTAACACACTGACCACCCCACTATCACTACCCACCTAGTTTAACACACTGACCACCCCACTACCACTACCCACCTAGTTTAACACACTGACCCCTCCCACTACCCACCTAGTTTAACACACTGACCCCCCCACTATCACTACCCACCTAGTTTAACACACTGACCCCCCCACTATCACTACCCACCTAGTTTAACACACTGACCAGCCCACTATCACTACCCACCTAGTTTAACACACTGACCCCCCCACTACCACTACCCACCTAGTTTAACACACTGACCCCCCCACTACCCACCTAGTTTAACACACTGACCCCCCCCACTATCACTACCCACCTAGTTTAACACACTGACCCCCCCCACTATCACTACCCACCTAGTTTAACACACTGACCCCCCCACTACCACTACCCACCTAGTTTAACACACTGACCCCCCCACTACCCACCTAGTTTAACACACTGACCCCCCCACTATCACTACCCACCTAGTTTAACACACTGACCCCCCCACTACCCATCTAGTTTAACACACTGACCACCCCCACTATCACTACCCACCTAGTTTAACACACTGACCCCCCCACTATCACTACCCACCTAGTTTAACACACTGACCCCCCCACTACCCATATAGTTTAACACACTGACCACCCCCACTATCATTACCCACCTAGTTTAACACACTGACCCACCCACTATCACTACCCACCTAGTTTAACACACTGACCCCCCCACTATCACTACCCACCTAGTTTAACACACTGACCCCCCCACTACCCACCTAGTTTAACACACTGACCACCCCCACTATCACTACCCACCTAGTTTAACACACTGACCCCCCCAATATCACTACCCACCTAGTTTAACACACTGACCCCGTCACTACCAATATCCACCTAGTTTAACACACTGACCCCCCCACTATCACTACCCACCTAGTTTAACACACTGACCACCCCACTATCACTACCCACCTAGTTTAACACACTGACCCCCCCACTATCACTACCCACCTAGTTTAACACTGACCACCCCACTATCACTACCCACCTAGTTTAACACACTGACCCCCCCACTACCACTACCCACCTAGTTTAACACACTGACCCCCCCCCCCACTACCACTACCCACCTAGTTTAACACACTGACCACCCCACTATCACTACCCACCTAGTTTAACACACTGACCCCCCCCCCACTATCACTACCCACCTAGTTTAACACACTGACCACCCCACTATCACTACCCACCTAGTTTAACACACTGACCACCCCACTACCCACCTAGTTTAACACACTGACCCCCCCACTATCACTACCCACCTAGTTTAACACACTGACCCCCCCCACTACCCACCTAGTTTAACACACTGACCACCCCACTATCACTACCCACCTAGTTTAACACACTGACCACCCCACTATCACTACCCACCTAGTTTAACACACTGACCCCCCCACTACCACTACCCACCTAGTTTAACACACTGACCCCCCCACTACCACTACCCACCTAGTTTAACACACTGACCCCCCCGCTATCACTACCCACCTAGTTTAACACACTGACCACCCCACTACCACTACCAACCTAGTTTAACACACTGACCCCCCCACTACCCACCTAGTTTAACACACTGACCCCCCCACTATCACTACCCACCTAGTTTAACACACTGACCACCCCACTACCACTACCCACCTAGTCTAACACACTGACCCCCCCACTACCCACCTAGTTTAACACACTGACCCCCCCACTACCCACCTAGTTTAACACAATGACCACCCCACTACCCACCTAGTTTAACACACTGACCCCCCCACTATCACTACCCACCTAGTTTAACACACTGACCCCCCCACTATCACTACCCACCTAGTTTAACACACTGACCACCCCACTACCACTACCCACCTAGTTTAACATACTGACCACCCCACTATCACTACCCACCTAGTTTAACATACTGACCACCCGACTATCACTACCCACCTAGTTTAACATACTGACCACCCCACTATCACTACCCACCTAGTTTAACACTGACCACCCCACTACCACTACCCACCTAGTTTAACATACTGACCACCCCACTACCACTACCCACCTAGTTTAACATACTGACCACCCCACTATCACTACCCACCTAGTTTAACACACTGACCACCCCACTACCACTACCCACCTAGTTTAACACTGACCACCCCACTATCACTACCCACCTAGTTTAACATACTGACCACCCCACTACCCACCTAGTTTAACACACTGACCCCCCCACTATCACTACCCACCTAGTTTAACAAACTGACCACCCCACTATCACTACCCACCTAGTATAACACACTGACCCCCCCACTATCACTACCCACCTAGTTTTTCACACTGACCACCCCACTACCCACCTAGTTTAACACACTGACCACCCCACTACCACTACCCACCTAGTTTAACACACTGACCCCCCCACTATCACTACCCACCTAGTTTAACACACTGACCACCCCACTACCACTACCCACCTAGTGTAACACACTGACCCCCCACTACCCACCTAGTTTAACACACTGACCACCCCACTATCACTACCCACCTAGTTTAACACACTGACCACCCCACTACCACTACCCACCTAGTTTAACACACTGACCACCCCACTATCACTACCCACCTAGTTTAACACACTGACCCCCCCACTATCACTACCCACCTAGTTTAACACACTGACCCCCCCACTACCCATATAGTTTAACACACTGACCACCCCCACTATCATTACCCACCTAGTTTAACACACTGACCCACCCACTATCACTACCCACCTAGTTTAACACACTGACCCCCCCACTATCACTACCCACCTAGCTTAACACACTGACCCCCCCACTACCCACCTAGTTTAACACACTGACCACCCCCACTATCACTACCCACCTAGTTTAACACACTGACCCCCCCAATATCACTACCCACCTAGTTTAACACACTGACCCCGTCACTACCAATATCCACCTAGTTTAACACACTGACCCCCCCACTATCACTACCCACCTAGTTTAACACACTGACCACCCCACTATCACTACCCACCTAGTTTAACACACTGACCCCCCCACTATCACTACCCACCTAGTTTAACACTGACCACCCCACTATCACTACCCACCTAGTTTAACACACTGACCCCCCCACTACCACTACCCACCTAGTTTAACACACTGACCCCCCCCCACTACCACTACCCACCTAGTTTAACACACTGACCACCCCACTATCACTACCCACCTAGTTTAACACACTGACCCCCCCCCCACTATCACTACCCACCTAGTTTAACACACTGACCACCCCACTATCACTACCCACCTAGTTTAACACACTGACCACCCCACTACCCACCTAGTTTAACACACTGACCCCCCCACTATCACTACCCACCTAGTTTAACACACTGACCCCCCCCACTACCCACCTAGTTTAACACACTGACCACCCCACTATCACTACCCACCTAGTTTAACACACTGACCACCCCACTATCACTACCCACCTAGTTTAACACACTGACCCCCCCACTACCACTACCCACCTAGTTTAACACACTGACCCCCCCACTACCACTACCCACCTAGTTTAACACACTGACCCCCCCGCTATCACTACCCACCTAGTTTAACACACTGACCACCCCACTACCACTACCAACCTAGTTTAACACACTGACCCCCCCACTACCCACCTAGTTTAACACACTGACCCCCCCACTATCACTACCCACCTAGTTTAACACACTGACCACCCCACTACCACTACCCACCTAGTCTAACACACTGACCCCCCCACTACCCACCTAGTTTAACACACTGACCCCCCCACTACCCACCTAGTTTAACACACTGACCACCCCACTACCCACCTAGTTTAACACACTGACCCCCCCACTATCACTACCCACCTAGTTTAACACACTGACCCCCCCACTATCACTACCCACCTAGTTTAACACACTGACCACCCCACTACCACTACCCACCTAGTTTAACATACTGACCACCCCACTATCACTACCCACCTAGTTTAACATACTGACCACCCGACTATCACTACCCACCTAGTTTAACATACTGACCACCCCACTATCACTACCCACCTAGTTTAACACTGACCACCCCACTACCACTACCCACCTAGTTTAACATACTGACCACCCCACTACCACTACCCACCTAGTTTAACATACTGACCACCCCACTATCACTACCCACCTAGTTTAACACACTGACCACCCCACTACCACTACCCACCTAGTTTAACACTGACCACCCCACTATCACTACCCACCTAGTTTAACATACTGACCACCCCACTACCCACCTAGTTTAACACACTGACCCCCCCACTATCACTACCCACCTAGTTTAACAAACTGACCACCCCACTATCACTACCCACCTAGTATAACACACTGACCCCCCCACTATCACTACCCACCTAGTTTTTCACACTGACCACCCCACTACCCACCTAGTTTAACACACTGACCACCCCACTACCACTACCCACCTAGTTTAACACACTGACCCCCCCACTATCACTACCCACCTAGTTTAACACACTGACCACCCCACTACCACTACCCACCTAGTGTAACACACTGACCCCCCACTACCCACCTAGTTTAACACACTGACCACCCCACTATCACTACCCACCTAGTTTAACACACTGACCACCCCACTACCACTACCCACCTAGTTTAACACACTGACCACCCCACTATCACTACCCACCTAGTTTAACACACTGACCCCCCCACTATCACTACCCACCTAGTTTAACACACTGACCCCCCCACTATCACTACCCACCTAGTTTAACACACTGACCCCCCCACTACCCACCTAGTTTAACACACTGACCACCCCACTATCACTACCCACCTAGTTTAACACACTGACCCCCCCACTATCACTACCCACCTAGTTTAACATACTGACCCCCCCACTACCCACCTAGTTTAACACACTGACCCCCCCACTATCACTACCCACCTAGTTTAACACACTGACCACCCCACTACCTACCTAGTTTAACACACTGACCCCCCCACTATCACTACCCACCTAGTTTAACACACTGACCACCCCACTACCTACCTAGTTTAACACACTGACCACCCCACTATCACTACCCACCTAGTTTAACACACTGACCACCCCACTACCCACCTAGTTTAACACACTGACCCCCCCCACTATCACTACCCACCTAGTTTAACACACTGACCCCCCCACTATCACTACCCACCTAGTTTAACACACTGACCACCCCACTACCCACCTAGTTTAACACACTGACCCCCCCACTACCCACCTAGTTTAACAAACTGACCACCCCACTATCACTAACCACCTAGTTTAACACACTGACCCCCCCACTATCACTACCCACCTAGTTTAACACACTGACCACCCCACTACCACTACCAACCTAGTTTAACACACTGACCCCCCCACTACCCACATAGTTTAACACACTGACCCCCCCACTATCACTACCCACCTAGTTTAACACACTGACCACCCCATTACCACTACCCACCTAGTCTAACACACTGACCCCCCCACTACCCACCTAGTTTAACACACTGACCCCCCCACTACCCACCTAGTTTAACACACTGACCACCCCACTACCCACCTAGTTTAACACACTGACCCCCCCACTATCACTACCCACCTAGTTTAACACACTGACCCCCCCCCACTATCACTACCCACCTAGTTTAACACACTGACCACCCCACTACCACTACCCACCTAGTTTAACATACTGACCACCCCACTATCACTACCCACCTAGTTTAACACTGACCACCCCACTATCACTACCCACCTAGTTTAACATACTGACCACCCCACTACCCACCTAGTTTAACACACTGACCCCCCCACTATCACTACCCACCTAGTTTAACAAACTGACCACCCCACTATCACTACCCACCTAGTTTAACACACTGACCCCCCCACTATCACTACCCACCTAGTTTAACACACTGACCACCCCACTACCCACCTAGTTTAACACACTGACCACCCCACTACCACTACCCACCTAGTTTAACACACTGACCCCCCCACTATCACTACCCACCTAGTTTAACACACTGACCACCCCATTACCACTACCCACCTAGTGTAACACACTGACCCCCCACTACCCACCTAGTTTAACACACTGACCACCCCACTATCACTACCCACCTAGTTTAACACACTGACCACCCCACTACCACTACCCACCTAGTTTAACACACTGACCACCCCACTATCACTACCCACCTAGTTTAACACACTGACCCCCCCACTATCACTACCCACCTAGTTTAACACACTGACCCCCCCACTATCACTACCCACCTAGTTTAACACACTGACCCCCCACTACCCACCTAGTTTAACACACTGACCACCCCACTATCACTACCCACCTAGTTTAACACACTGACCCCCCCACTATCACTACCCACCTAGTTTAACATACTGACCCCCCCACTACCCACCTAGTTTAACACACTGACCCCCCCACTATCACTACCCACCTAGTTTAACACACTGACCACCCCACTACCTACCTAGTTTAACACACTGACCCCCCCACTATCACTACCCACCTAGTTTAACACACTGACCACCCCACTACCCACCTAGTTTAACACACTGACCCCCCCACTATCACTACCCACCTAGTTTAACACACTGACCCCCCCACTACCCACCTAGTTTAACACACTGACCACCCCACTATCACTACCCACCTAGTTTAACACACTGACCCCCCCACTATTACTACCCACCTAGTTTAACATACTGACCCCCCCACTACCCACCTAGTTTAACACACTGAGCCCCCCACTATCACTACCCACCTAGTTTAACACACTGACCACCCCACTACCTACCTAGTTTAACACACTGACCCCCCCCACTATCACTACCCACCTAGTTTAACACACTGACCACCCCACTACCCACCTAGTTTAACACACTGACCCCCCCACTATCACTACCCACCTAGTTTAACACACTGACCCCCCCACTATCACTACCCACCTAGTTTAACACACTGACCACCCCACTACCCACCTAGTTTAACACACTGACCCCCCCACTACCCACCTAGTTTAACAAACTGACCACCCCACTATCACTAACCACCTAGTTTAACACACTGACCCCCCCACTATCACTACCCACCTAGTTTAACACACTGACCACCCCACTATCACTACCCACCTAGTTTAACACACTGACCACCCCACTATCACTACCCACCTAGTTTAACACACTGACCCCCCCACTATCACTACCCACCTAGTTTAACACACTGTCCACCCCACTACCACTACCCACCTAGTTTAACACACTGACCCCCCCACTATCACTACCCACCTAGTTTAACACACTGACCACCCGACTATCACTACCCACCTAGTTTAACACACTGACCCCCCCCACTACCACTACCCACCTAGTTTAACACACTGACCCCCCCACTATCACTACCCACCTAGTTTAACACACTGACCCCCCCGCTATCACTACCCACCTAGTTTAACACACTGACCACCCCACTACCACTACCAACCTAGTTTAACACACTGACCCCCCCACTACCCACCTAGTTTAACACACTGACCCCCCCACTATCACTACCCACCTAGTTTAACACACTGACCACCCCACTACCACTACCCACCTAGTTTAACACACTAACCCCCCCACTACCCACCTAGTTTAACACACTGACCACCCCACTACCCACCTAGTTTAACACACTGACCACCCCACTACCCACCTAGTTTAACACACTGACCCCCCCACTATCACTACCCACCTAGTTTAACACACTGACCCCCCCACTATCACTACCCACCTAGTTTAACACACTGACCACCCCACTACCACTACCCACCTAGTTTAACATACTGACCACCCCACTATCACTACCCACCTAGTTTAACACTGACCACCCCACTATCACTACCCACCTAGTTTAACATACTGACCACCCCACTACCCACCTAGTTTAACACACTGACCCCCCCACTATCACTACCCACCTAGTTTAACAAACTGACCACCCCAATATCACTACCCACCTAGTTTAACACACTGACCCCCCCACTATCACTACCCACCTAGTTTAACACACTGACCACCCCACTACCCACCTAGTTTAACACACTGACCACCCCTCTATCACTACCCACCTAGTTTAACACACTGACCCCCCCACTATCACTACCCACCTAGTTTAACACACTGACCACCCCACTACCCACCTAGTTTAACATACTGACCACCCCACTATCACTACCCACCTAGTTTAACACACTGACCACCCCACTACCACTACCCACCTAGTTTAACACACTGACCCCCCCACTATCACTACCCACCTAGTTTAACACACTGACCACCCCACTACCACTACCCACCTAGTTTAACACACTGACCCCCCCACTACCCACCTAGTTTAACACACTGACCACCCCCACTATCACTACCCACCTAGTTTAACACACTGACCCCCCCACTATCACTACCCACCTAGTTTAACACACTGACCCCGTCACTACCAATATCCACCTAGTTTAACACACTGACCCCCCCACTATCACTACCCACCTAGTTTAACACACTGACCACCCCACTATCACTACCCACCTAGATTAACACACTGACCCCCCCACTATCACTACCCACCTAGTTTAACACTGACCACCCCACTATCACTACCCACCTAGTTTAACACACTGACCCCCCCACTACCACTACCCACCTAGTTTAACACACTGACCCCCCCCCCCACTACCACTACCCACCTAGTTTAACACACTGACCACCCCACTATCACTACCCACCTAGTTTAACACACTGACCCCCCCCACTATCACTACCCACCTAGTTTAACACACTGACCACCCCACTATCACTACCCACCTAGTTTAACACACTGACCACCCCACTACCCACCTAGTTTAACACACTGACCCCCCGACTATCACTACCCACCTAGTTTAACACACTGACCCCCCCCACTACCCACCTAGTTTAACACACTGACCACCCCACTATCACTACCCACCTAGTTTAACACACTGACCACCCCACTATCACTACCCACCTAGTTTAACACACTGACCCAACCACTACCACTACCCACCTAGTTTAACACACTGACCCCCCCACTACCACTACCCACCTAGTTTAACACACTGACCCCCCCGCTATCACTACCCACCTAGTTTAACACACTGACCACACCACTACCACTACCAACCTAGTTTAACACACTGACCCCCCCACTACCCACCTAGTTTAACACACTGACCCCCCCACTATCACTACCCACCTAGTTTAACACACTGACCACCCCACTACCTACCTAGTTTAACACACTGACCCCCCCCCACTATCACTACCCACCTAGTTTAACACACTGACCACCCCACTACCCACCTAGTTTAACACACTGACCCCCCCACTATCACTACCCACCTAGTTTAACACACTGACCCCCCCACTATCACTACCCACCTAGTTTAACACACTGACCACCCCACTACCCACCTAGTTTAACACACTGACCCCCCCACTACCCACCTAGTTTAACAAACTGACCACCCCACTATCACTAACCACCTAGTTTAACACACTGACCCCCCCACTATCACTACCCACCTAGTTTAACACACTGACCACCCCACTATCACTACCCACCTAGTTTAACACACTGACCACCCCACTATCACTACCCACCTAGTTTAACACACTGACCCCCCCACTATCACTACCCACCTAGTTTAACACACTGTCCACCCCACTACCACTACCCACCTAGTTTAACACACTGACCCCCCCACTATCACTACCCACCTAGTTTAACACACTGACCACCCCACTATCACTACCCACCTAGTTTAACACACTGACCCCCCCACTACCACTACCCACCTAGTTTAACACACTGACCCCCCCACTATCACTACCCACCTAGTTTAACACACTGACCCCCCCGCTATCACTACCCACCTAGTTTAACACACTGACCACCCCACTACCACTACCAACCTAGTTTAACACACTGACCCCCCCACTACCCACCTAGTTTAACACACTGACCCCCCCACTATCACTACCCACCTAGTTTAACACACTGACCACCCCACTACCACTACCCACCTAGTTTAACACACTGACCCCCCCACTACCCACCTAGTTTAACACACTGACCCCCCCACTACCCACCTAGTTTAACACACTGACCACCCCACTACCCACCTAGTTTAACACACTGACCCCCCCACTATCACTACCCACCTAGTTTAACACACTGACCCCCCCACTATCACTACCCACCTAGTTTAACACACTGACCACCCCACTACCACTACCCACCTAGTTTAACATACTGACCACCCCACTATCACTACCCACCTAGTTTAACACTGACCACCCCACTATCACTACCCACCTAGTTTAACATACTGACCACCCCACTACCCACCTAGTTTAACACACTGACCCCCCCACTATCACTACCCACCTAGTTTAACAAACTGACCACCCCAATATCACTACCCACCTAGTTTAACACACTGACCCCCCCACTATCACTACCCACCTAGTTTAACACACTGACCACCCCACTACCCACCTAGTTTAACACACTGACCACCCCTCTATCACTACCCACCTAGTTTAACACACTGACCCCCCCACTATCACTACCCACCTAGTTTAACACACTGACCACCCCACTACCACTACCCACCTAGTCTAACACACTGACCCCCCCACTACCCACCTAGTTTAACACACTGACCCCCCCACTACCCACCTAGTTTAACACACTGACCACCCCACTACCCACCTAGTTTAACACACTGACCCCCCCACTATCACTACCCACCTAGTTTAACACACTGACCCCCCCACTATCACTACCCACCTAGTTTAACACACTGACCACCCCACTACCACTACCCACCTAGTTTAACATACTGACCACCCCACTATCACTACCCACCTAGTTTAACACTGACCACCCCACTATCACTACCCACCTAGTTTAACATACTGACCACCCCACTACCCACCTAGTTTAACACACTGACCCCCCCACTATCACTACCCTACCAGTTTAACAAACTGACCACCCCACTATCACTACCCACCTAGTTTAACACACTGACCACCCCACTATCACTACCCACCTAGTTTAACACACTGACCACCCCACTACCCACCTAGTTTAACACACTGACCACCCCACTACCACTACCCACCTAGTTTAACACACTGACCCCCCCACTATCACTACCCACCTAGTTTAACACACTGACCACCCCACTACCACTACCCACCTAGTGTAACACACTGACCCCCCACTACCCACCTAGTTTAACACACTGACCACCCCACTATCACTACCCACCTAGTTTAACACACTGACCACCCCACTACCACTACCCACCTAGTTTAACACACTGACCACCCCACTACCACTACCCACCTAGTTTAACATACTGACCACCCCACTATCACTACCCACCTAGTTTAACACTGACCACCCCACTATCACTACCCACCTAGTTTAACATACTGACCACCCCACTACCCACCTAGTTTAACACACTGACCCCCCCACTATCACTACCCTACCAGTTTAACAAACTGACCACCCCACTATCACTACCCACCTAGTTTAACACACTGACCCCCCCACTATCACTACCCACCTAGTTTAACACACTGACCACCCCACTACCCACCTAGTTTAACACACTGACCACCCCACTACCACTACCCACCTAGTTTAACACACTGACCCCCCCACTATCACTACCCACCTAGTTTAACACACTGACCACCCCACTACCACTACCCACCTAGTGTAACACACTGACCCCCCACTACCCACCTAGTTTAACACACTGACCACCCCACTATCACTACCCACCTAGTTTAACACACTGACCACCCCACTACCACTACCCACCTAGTTTAACACACTGACCACCCCACTATCACTACCCACCTAGTTTAACACACTGACCCCCCCACTATCACTACCCACCTAGTTTAACACACTGACCCCCCCACTATCACTACCCACCTAGTTTAACACACTGACCCCCCCACTACCCACCTAGTTTAACACACTGACCACCCCACTATCACTACCCACCTAGTTTAACACACTGACCCCCCCACTATCACTACCCACCTAGTTTAACATACTGACCCCCCCACTACCCACCTAGTTTAACACACTGACCCCCCCACTATCACTACCCACCTAGTTTAACACACTGACCACCCCACTACCTACCTAGTTTAACACACTGACCCCCCCACTATCACTACCCACTTAGTTTAACACACTGACCACCCCACTACCCACCTAGTTTAACACACTGACCCCCCCACTATCACTACCCACCTAGTTTAACACACTGACCCCCCCACTACCCACCTAGTTTAACACACTGACCACCCCACTATCACTACCCACCTAGTTTAACACACTGACCCCCCCACTATTACTACCCACCTAGTTTAACATACTGACCCCCCCACTACCCACCTAGTTTAACACACTGAGCCCCCCACTATCACTACCCACCTAGTTTAACACACTGACCACCCCACTACCTACCTAGTTTAACACACTGACCCCCCCCCACTATCACTACCCACCTAGTTTAACACACTGACCACCCCACTACCCACCTAGTTTAACACACTGACCCCCCCACTATCACTACCCACCTAGTTTAACACACTGACCCCCCCACTATCACTACCCACCTAGTTTAACACACTGACCACCCCACTACCCACCTAGTTTAACACACTGACCCCCCCACTACCCACCTAGTTTAACAAACTGACCACCCCACTATCACTAACCACCTAGTTTAACACACTGACCCCCCCACTATCACTACCCACCTAGTTTAACACACTGACCACCCCACTATCACTACCCACCTAGTTTAACACACTGACCACCCCACTATCACTACCCACCTAGTTTAACACACTGACCCCCCCACTATCACTACCCACCTAGTTTAACACACTGTCCACCCCACTACCACTACCCACCTAGTTTAACACACTGACCACCCCACTACCCACCTAGTTAACACACTGACCACCCCACTATCACTACCCACCTAGTTTAACACACTGACCCCCCCCACTACCACTACCCACCTAGTTTAACACACTGACCCCCCCACTATCACTACCCACCTAGTTTAACACACTGACCCCCCCGCTATCACTACCCACCTAGTTTAACACACTGACCACCCCACTACCACTACCAACCTAGTTTAACACACTGACCCCCCCACTACCCACCTAGTTTAACACACTGACCCCCCCACTATCACTACCCACCTAGTTTAACACACTGACCACCCCACTACCACTACCCACCTAGTTTAACACACTGACCCCCCCACTACCCACCTAGTTTAACACACTGACCCCCCCACTACCCACCTAGTTTAACACACTGACCACCCCACTACCCACCTAGTTTAACACACTGACCCCCCCACTATCACTACCCACCTAGTTTAACACACTGACCCCCCCACTATCACTACCCACCTAGTTTAACACACTGACCACCCCACTACCACTACCCACCTAGTTTAACATACTGACCACCCCACTATCACTACCCACCTAGTTTAACACTGACCACCCCACTATCACTACCCACCTAGTTTAACATACTGACCACCCCACTACCCACCTAGTTTAACACACTGACCCCCCCACTATCACTACCCACCTAGTTTAACAAACTGACCACCCCAATATCACTACCCACCTAGTTTAACACACTGACCCCCCCACTATCACTACCCACCTAGTTTAACACACTGACCACCCCACTACCCACCTAGTTTAACACACTGACCACCCCTCTATCACTACCCACCTAGTTTAACACACTGACCCCCCCACTATCACTACCCACCTAGTTTAACACACTGACCACCCCACTACCCACCTAGTTTAACATACTGACCACCCCACTATCACTACCCACCTAGTTTAACACACTGACCACCCCACTACCACTACCCACCTAGTTTAACACACTGACCCCCCCACTATCACTACCCACCTAGTTTAACACACTGACCACCCCACTACCACTACCCACCTAGTTTAACACACTGACCCCCCCACTACCCACCTAGTTTAACACACTGACCACCCCCACTATCACTACCCACCTAGTTTAACACACTGACCCCCCCACCTTCACTACCCACCTAGTTTAACACACTGACCCCGTCACTACCAATATCCACCTAGTTTAACACACTGACCCCCCCACTATCACTACCCACCTAGTTTAACACACTGACCACCCCACTATCACTACCCACCTAGTTTAACACACTGACCCCCCCACTATCACTACCCACCTAGTTTAACACTGACCACCCCACTATCACTACCCACCTAGTTTAACACACTGACCCCCCCACTACCACTACCCACCTAGTTTAACACACTGACCCCCCCCCACTACCACTACCCACCTAGTTTAACACACTGACCACCCCACTATCACTACCCACCTAGTTTAACACACTGACCACCCCACTATCACTACCCACCTAGTTTAACACACTGACCACCCCACTACCCACCTAGTTTAACACACTGACCCCCCCCACTATCACTACCCACCTAGTTTAACACACTGACCCCCCCCACTACCCACCTAGTTTAACACACTGACCACCCCACTATCACTACCCACCTAGTTTAACACACTGACCACCCCACTATCACTACCCACCTAGTTTAACACACTGACCCCCCCACTATCACTACCCACCTAGTTTAACACACTGACCCAACCACTACCACTACCCACCTAGTTTAACACACTGACCCCCCCACTACCACTACCCACCTAGTTTAACACACTGACCCCCCCGCTATCACTACCCACCTAGTTTAACACACTGACCCCCCCACTACCACTACCCACCTAGTTTAACACACTGACCCCCCCACTATCACTACCCACCTAGTTTAACACACTGACCACCCCACTATCACTACCCACCTAGTTTAACACACTGACCACCCCACTACCACTACCCACCTAGTTTAACACACTGACCCCCCCACTATCACAACCCACCTAGTTTAACACACTGACCACCCTATCACTACCCACCTAGTTTAACACACTGACCCCCCCACTACCACTACCCACCTAGTTTAACACACTGACCACCCCACTACCCACCTAGTTTAACACACTGACCCCCCCACTATCACTACCCACCTAGTTTAACACACTGACCACCCCACTATCACTACCCACCTAGTTTAACACACTGACCCCCCCACTACCCACCTAGTTTAACACACTGACCCCCCCACTATCACTACCCACCTAGTTTAACACACTGACCCCCCCACTATCACTACCCACCTAGTTTAACACACTGACCACCCCACTATCACTACCCACCTAGTTTAACACACTGACCACCCCACTATCACTACCCACCTAGTTTAACACACTGACCCCCCCACTACCCACCTAGTTTAACACACTGACCCCCCCACTATCACTACCCACCTAGTTTAACACACTGAACCCCCCACTATCACTACCCACCTAGTTTAACACACTGACCACCCCACTATCACTACCCACCTAGTTTAACACACTGACCCCCCCACTACCACTACCCACCTAGTTTAACACACTGACCCCCCCACTATCACTACCCACCTAGTTTAACACACTGACCCCCCCACTATCACTACCCACCTAGTTTAACACACTGACCACCCCACTATCACTACCCACCTAGTTTAACACACTGACCCCCCCACTATCACTACCCACCTAGTTTAACACACTGACCACCCCACTACCCACCTAGTTTAACACACTGACCCCCCCACTATCACTACCCACCTAGTTTAACACACTGACCACCCCACTATCACTACCCACCTAGTTTAACACACTGACCCCCCCACTACCCACCTAGTTTAACACACTGACCACCCCACTACCACTACCCACCTAGTTTAACACACTGACCCCCCCACTATCACTACCCACCTAGTTTAACACACTGACCCCCCCACTACCCACCTAGTTTAACACACTGACCCCCCCACTATCACTACCCACCTAGTTTAACACACTGACCCCCCCACTATCACTACCCACCTAGTTTAACACACTGACCCCCCCACTATCACTACCCACCTAGTTTAACACACTGACCACCCCACTATCACTACCCACCTAGTTTAACACACTGACCCCCCCACTATCACTACCCACCTAGTTTAACACACTGACCACCCCACTACCACTACCCACCTAGTTTAACACACTGACCCCCCCACTATCACTACCCACCTAGTTTAACACACTGACCCCCCCACTACCACTACCCACCTAGTTTAACACACTGACCACCCCACTATCACTACCCACCTAGTTTAACACACTGACCACCCCACTATCACTACCCACCTAGTTTAACACACTGACCCCCTCCACTACCACTACTCACCTAGTTTAACACACTGACCCCCCCACTACCCACCTAGTTTAACACACTGACCACCCCACTATCACTACCCACCTAGTTTAACACACTGACCACCCCACTATCACTACCCACCTAGTTTAACACACTGACCCCCCCACTACCACTACCCACCTAGTTTAACACACTGACCACCCCACTATCACTACCCACCTAGTTTAACACACTGACCCCCCCACTATCACTACCCACCTAGTTTAACACACTGACCACCCCACTACCCACCTAGTTTAACAAACTGACCCCCCCACTATCACTACCCACCTAGTTTAACACACTGACCAACCCACTATCACTACCCACCTAGTTTAACACACTGACCACCCCACTATCACTACCCACCTAGTTTAACACACTGACCACCCCACTACCACTACCCACCTAGTTTAACACACTGACCCCCCCACTACCACTACCCACCTAGTTTAACACACTGACCCCCCCACTATCACTACCCACCTAGTTTAACACACTGCCCCCCCCCACTACCACTACCCACCTAGTTTAACACACTGACCCCCCACTATCACTACCCACCTAGTTTAACACACTGACCACCCCACTACCACTACCCACCTAGTTTAACACACTGACCCCCCCACTAACACTACCCACCTAGTTTAACACACTGACCACCCCACTATCACTACCCACCTAGTTTAACACACTGACCACCCCACTACCCACCTAGTTTAACACACTGACCCCCCCACTATCACTACCCACCTAGTTTAACACACTGATCCCCCCCACTATCACTACCCACCTAGTATAACACACTGACCACCCCACTATCACATTCCACCTAGTTTAACACACTGACCCCCCCACTACCCACCTAGTTTAACACACTGACCACCCCACTACCCACCTAGTTTAACACACTGACCACCCCACAATCACTACCCACCTAGTTTAACACACTGACCCCCCCACTACCACTACCCACCTAGTTTAACACACTGACCACCCCACTATCACTACCCACCTAGTTTAACACACTGACCACCCCACTACCACTACCCACCTAGTTTAACACACTGACCCCCCCCACTATCACTACCCACCTAGTTTAACACACTGACCCCCCCACTATCACTACCCACCTAGTTTAACACACTGACCACCCCACTATCACTACCCACCTAGTTTAACATACTGACCACCCCACTACCCACCTAGTTTAACACACTGACCCCCCCACTATCACTACCCACCTAGTTTAACACACTGACCCCCCCACTATCACTACCCACCTAGTTTAACACACTGACCACCCCACTACCCACCTAGTTTAACACACTGACCCCCCCACTCTCACTACCCACCTAGTTTAACACACTGACCCCCCCACTATCACTACCCACCTAGTTTAACACACTGACCACCCCACTATCACTACCCACCTAGTTTAACACACTGACCACCCCACTACCACTACCCACCTAGTTTAACACACTGACCCCCCCACTACCACTACCCACCTAGTTTAACACACTGACCCCCCCACTATCACTACCCACCTAGTTTAACACACTGACCCCCCCACAACCCACCTTGTTTAACACACTGACCACCCCACTATCACTACCCACCTAGTTTAACACACTGAACACCCCACTATCACTACCCACCTAGTTTAACACACTGACCCCCCCACTATCACTACCCACCTAGTTTAACACACTGACCACCCCACTACCACTACCCACCTAGTTTAACACACTGACCACCCCACTATCACTACCCACCTAGTTTAACATACTGACCACCCCACTACCCACCTAGTTTAACACACTGACCACCCCACTATCACTACCCACCTAGTTTAACACACTGACCACCCCACTATCACTACCCACCTAGTTTAACACACTGACCACCCCACTACCCACCTAGTTAACACACTGACCACCCCACTATCACTTCCCACCTAGTTTAACACACTGACCACCCCACTATCACTACCCACCTAGTTTAACACACTGACCCACCCACTATCACTACCCACCTAGTTTAACACACTGACCACCCCACTACCACTACCCACCTAGTTTAACACACTGACCCCCCCACTATCACTACCCACCTAGTTTAACATACTGACCACCCCACTATCACTACCCACCTAGTTTAACACACTGACCACCCCACTATCACTACCCACCTAGTTTAACACTGACCCCCCCACTACCACTACCCACCTAGTTTAACACACTGACCACCCCACTATCACTACCCACCTAGTTTAACACACTGACCCCCCCCCCCCACCCCACTACCCACCTAGTTTAACACTGACCACCCGACTACCCACCTAGTTTAACACTGACCCCCCCACTACCACTACCCACCTAGTTTAACACACTGACCACCCCACTATCACTACCCACCTAGTTTAACACACTGACCACCCCACTATCACTACCCACCTAGTTTAACACACTGACCACCCCACTACACTACCCACCTAGTTTAACACTGACCACCCGACTACCCACCTAGTTTAACACTGACCCCCCCACTACCACTACCCACCTAGTTTAACACACTGACCCCCCCACTACCACTACCCACCTAGTTTAACACACTGACCCCCCCCACTACACACCTAGTTTAACACACTGACCCCCCCACTACCACTACCCACCTAGTTTAACACACTGACCCCCCCACTATCACTACCCACCTAGTTTAACACACTGCCCCCCCCCACTACCACTACCCACCTAGTTTAACACACTGACCCCCCCACTATCACTACCCACCTAGTTTAACACACTGACCACCCCACTACCACTACCCACCTAGTTTAACACACTGACCACCCCACTATCACTACCCACCTAGTTTAACACACTGACCACCCCACTACCCACCTAGTTTAACACACTGACCCCCCCACTATCACTACCCACCTAGTTTAACACACTGATCCCCCCCACTATCACTACCCACCTAGTATAACACACTGACCACCCCACTATCACTACCCACCTAGTTTAACACACTGACCCCCCCACTACCCACCTAGTTTAACACACTGACCACCCCACTACCCACCTAGTTTAACACACTGACCACCCCACAATCACTACCCACCTAGTTTAACACACTGACCCCCCCACTACCACTACCCACCTAGTTTAACACACTGACCACCCCACTATCACTACCCACCTAGTTTAACACACTGACCACCCCACTACCACTACCCACCTAGTTTAACACACTGACCCCCCCACTATCACTACCCACCTAGTTTAACACACTGACCCCCCCACTATCACTACCCACCTAGTTTAACACACTGACCACCCCACTATCACTACCCACCTAGTTTAACATACTGACCACCCCACTACCCACCTAGTTTAACACACTGACCCCCCCACTATCACTACCCACCTAGTTTAACACACTGACCCCCCCACTATCACTACCCACCTAGTTTAACACACTGACCACCCCACTACCCACCTAGTTTAACACACTGACCCCCCCACTCTCACTACCCACCTAGTTTAACACACTGACCCCCCCACTATCACTACCCACCTAGTTTAACACACTGACCACCCCACTATCACTACCCACCTAGTTTAACACACTGACCACCCCACTACCACTACCCACCTAGTTTAACACACTGACCCCCCCACTACCACTACCCACCTAGTTTAACACACTGACCCCCCCACTATCACTACCCACCTAGTTTAACACACTGACCCCCCCACTACCCACCTAGTTTAACACACTGACCACCCCACTATCACTACCCACCTAGTTTAACACACTGAACACCCCACTATTACTACCCACCTAGTTTAACACACTGACCCCCCCACTATCACTACCCACCTAGTTTAACACACTGACCACCCCACTACCACTACCCACCTAGTTTAACACACTGACCACCCCACTATCACTACCCACCTGGTTTAACATACTGACCACCCCACTACCCACCTAGTTTAACACACTGACCACCCCACTATCACTACCCACCTAGTTTAACACACTGACCACCCCACTATCACTACCCACCTAGTTTAACACACTGACCACCCCACTACCCACCTAGTTAACACACTGACCACCCCACTATCACTACCCACCTAGTTTAACACACTGACCACCCCACTATCACTACCCACCTAGTTTAACACACTGACCCACCCACTATCACTACCCACCTAGTTTAACACACTGACCACCCCACTACCACTACCCACCTAGTTTAACACACTGACCCCCCCACTATCACTACCCACCTAGTTTAACATACTGACCACCCCACTATCACTACCCACCTAGTTTAACACACTGACCACCCCACTATCACTACCCACCTAGTTTAACACACTGACCACCCCACTACCCACCTAGTTAACACACTGACCACCCCACTATCACTACCCACCTAGTTTAACACACTGACCACCCCACTATCACTACCCACCTAGTTTAACACACTGACCCACCCACTATCACTACCCACCTAGTTTAACACACTGACCACCCCACTACCACTACCCACCTAGTTTAACACACTGACCCCCCCACTATCACTACCCACCTAGTTTAACATACTGACCACCCCACTATCACTACCCACCTAGTTTAACACACTGACCACCCCACTATCACTACCCACCTAGTTTAACACTGACCCCCCCACTACCACTACCCACCTAGTTTAACACACTGACCACCCCACTATCACTACCCACCTAGTTTAACACACAGACCCCCCCCCCCACCCCACTACCCACCTAGTTTAACACTGACCACCCGACTACCCACCTAGTTTAACACTGACCCCCCCACTACCACTACCCACCTAGTTTAACACACTGACCACCCCACTATCACTACCCACCTAGTTTAACACACTGACCACCCCACTATCACTACCCACCTAGTTTAACACTGACCACCCGACTACCCACCTAGTTTAACACTGACCCCCCCACTACCACTACCCACCTAGTTTAACACACTGACCCCCCCACTACCACTACCCACCTAGTTTAACACACTGACCCCCCCCACTACCCACCTAGTTTAACACACTGACCCCCCCACTATCACTACCCACCTAGTTTAACACACTGACCCCCCCACTTTCACTACCCACCTAGTTTAACACACTGACCCCCCCACTATCACTACCCACCTAGTTTAACACACTGACCACCCCACTATCACTACCCACCTAGTTTAACACACTGACCCCCCCACTATCACTACCCACCTAGTTTAACACACTGACCCCCCCACTACCCACCTAGTTTAACACACTGACCACCCCACTATCACTAACCACCTAGTTTAACACACTGACCACCCCACTATCACTACCCACCTAGTTTAACACACTGACCCCCCACTATCACTACCCACCTAGTTTAACACACTGACCACCCCACTACCACTACCCACCTAGTTTAACACACTGACCACCCCACTATCACTACCCACCTAGTTTAACACACTGACCACCCCACTACCCACCTAGTTTAACACACTGACCACCCCACTATCACTACCCACCTAGTTTAACACACTGACCACCCCACTACCCACCTAGTTTAACACACTGACCACCCCACAATCACTACCCACCTAGTTTAACACACTGACCCCCCCACTACCACTACCCACCTAGTTTAACACACTGACCACCCCACTATCACTACCCACCTAGTTTAACACACTGACCACCCCACTACCACTACCCACCTAGTTTAACACACTGACCCCCCCACTATCACTACCCACCTAGTTTAACACACTGACCCCCCCACTATCACTACCCACCTAGTTTAACACACTGACCACCCCACTATCACTACCCACCTAGTTTAACATACTGACCACCCCACTACCCACCTAGTTTAACACACTGACCCCCCCACTATCACTACCCACCTAGTTTAACACACTGACCCCCCCACTATCACTACCCACCTAGTTTAACACACTGACCACCCCACTACCCACCTAGTTTAACACACTGACCCCCCCACTCTCACTACCCACCTAGTTTAACACACTGACCCCCCCACTATCACTACCCACCTAGTTTAACACACTGACCACCCCACTATCACTACCCACCTAGTTTAACACACTGACCACCCCACTACCACTACCCACCTAGTTTAACACACTGACCCCCCCACTACCACTACCCACCTAGTTTAACACACTGACCCCCCCACTATCACTACCCACCTAGTTTAACACACTGACCCCCCCACTACCCACCTAGTTTAACACACTGACCACCCCACTATCACTACCCACCTAGTTTAACACACTGAACACCCCACTATTACTACCCACCTAGTTTAACACACTGACCCCCCCACTATCACTACCCACCTAGTTTAACACACTGACCACCCCACTACCACTACCCACCTAGTTTAACACACTGACCACCCCACTATCACTACCCACCTGGTTTAACATACTGACCACCCCACTACCCACCTAGTTTAACACACTGACCACCCCACTATCACTACCCACCTAGTTTAACACACTGACCACCCCACTATCACTACCCACCTAGTTTAACACACTGACCACCCCACTACCCACCTAGTTAACACACTGACCACCCCACTATCACTACCCACCTAGTTTAACACACTGACCACCCCACTATCACTACCCACCTAGTTTAACACACTGACCCACCCACTATCACTACCCACCTAGTTTAACACACTGACCACCCCACTACCACTACCCACCTAGTTTAACACACTGACCCCCCCACTATCACTACCCACCTAGTTTAACATACTGACCACCCCACTATCACTACCCACCTAGTTTAACACACTGACCACCCCACTATCACTACCCACCTAGTTTAACACACTGACCACCCCACTACCCACCTAGTTAACACACTGACCACCCCACTATCACTACCCACCTAGTTTAACACACTGACCACCCCACTATCACTACCCACCTAGTTTAACACACTGACCCACCCACTATCACTACCCACCTAGTTTAACACACTGACCACCCCACTACCACTACCCACCTAGTTTAACACACTGACCCCCCCACTATCACTACCCACCTAGTTTAACATACTGACCACCCCACTATCACTACCCACCTAGTTTAACACACTGACCACCCCACTATCACTACCCACCTAGTTTAACACTGACCCCCCCACTACCACTACCCACCTAGTTTAACACACTGACCACCCCACTATCACTACCCACCTAGTTTAACACACAGACCCCCCCCCCCACCCCACTACCCACCTAGTTTAACACTGACCACCCGACTACCCACCTAGTTTAACACTGACCCCCCCACTACCACTACCCACCTAGTTTAACACACTGACCACCCCACTATCACTACCCACCTAGTTTAACACACTGACCACCCCACTATCACTACCCACCTAGTTTAACACTGACCACCCGACTACCCACCTAGTTTAACACTGACCCCCCCACTACCACTACCCACCTAGTTTAACACACTGACCCCCCCACTACCACTACCCACCTAGTTTAACACACTGACCCCCCCCACTACCCACCTAGTTTAACACACTGACCCCCCCACTATCACTACCCACCTAGTTTAACACACTGACCCCCCCACTTTCACTACCCACCTAGTTTAACACACTGACCCCCCCACTATCACTACCCACCTAGTTTAACACACTGACCACCCCACTATCACTACCCACCTAGTTTAACACACTGACCCCCCCACTATCACTACCCACCTAGTTTAACACACTGACCCCCCCACTACCCACCTAGTTTAACACACTGACCACCCCACTATCACTAACCACCTAGTTTAACACACTGACCACCCCACTATCACTACCCACCTAGTTTAACACACTGACCCCCCACTATCACTACCCACCTAGTTTAACACACTGACCACCCCACTACCACTACCCACCTAGTTTAACACACTGACCACCCCACTATCACTACCCACCTAGTTTAACACACTGACCACCCCACTACCCACCTAGTTTAACACACTGACCACCCCACTATCACTACCCACCTAGTTTAACACACTGACCACCCCACTATCACTACCCACCTAGTTTAACACACTGACCACCCCACTACCCACCTAGTTAACACACTGACCACCCCACTATCACTACCCACCTAGTTTAACACACTGACCACCCCACTATCACTACCCACCTAGTTTAACACACTGACCCCCCCACTATCACTACCCACCTAGTTTAACACACTGACCACCCCACTACCACTACCCACCTAGTTTAACACACTGACCCCCCCACTATCACTACCCACCTAGTTTAACACACTGACCACCCCACTATCACTACCCACCTAGTTTAACACTGACCCCCCCACTATCACTACCCACCTAGTTTAACACTGACCCCCCCACTATCACTACCCACCTAGTTAACACACTGACCACCCCACTATCACTACCCACCTAGTTTAACACACTGACCACCCCACTATCACTACCCACCAAGTTTAACACACTGACCCCCCCCACTATCACTACCCACCTAGTTTAACACACTGACCACCCCACTATCACTACCCACCTAGTTTAACACACTGACCACCCCACTATCACTACCCACCTAGTTTAACACACTGACCACCCCACTACCACTACCCACCTAGTTTAACACACTGACCCCTCCCACTACCCACCTAGTTTAACACACTGACCCCCCCACTATCACTACCCACCTAGTTTAACACACTGACCCCCCCACTATCACTACCCACCTAGTTTAACACACTGACCAGCCCACTATCACTACCCACCTAGTTTAACACACTGACCCCCCCACTACCACTACCCACCTAGTTTAACACACTGACCCCCCCACTACCCACCTAGTTTAACACACTGACCCCCCCCACTATCACTACCCACCTAGTTTAACACACTGACCCCCCCCACTATCACTACCCACCTAGTTTAACACACTGACCCCCCCACTACCACTACCCACCTAGTTTAACACACTGACCCCCCCCCACTACCACTACCCACCTAGTTTAACACACTGACCCCCCCCACTATCACTACCCACCTAGTTTAACACACTGACCCCCCCACTACCCACCTAGTTTAACACACTGACCCCCCCACTACCACTACCCACCTAGTTTAACACACTGACCACCCCACTACCCACCTAGTTTAACACACTGACCCCCCCACTACCACTACCCACCTAGTTTAACACACTGACCCCCCCACTATCATTACCCACCTAGTTTAACATACTGACCACCCCACTATCACTACCCACCTAGTTTAACACACTGACCCCCCCACTACCACTACCCACCTAGTTTAACATACTGACCCCCCCACTACCACTACCCACCTAGTTTAACACACTGACCCCCCCCACTATCACTACCCACCTAGTGTAACACACTGACCCCCCCCACTATCACTACCCACCTAGTTTAACACACTGACCCCCCCCCCCCCCCCCACTATCACTACCCACCTAGTTTAACACACTGACCCCCCCACTATCACTACCCACCTAGTTTAACACAATGACCCCCCCACTACCACTACCCACCTAGTTTAACACACTGACCACCCCACTATCACTACCCGCCTAGTTTAACACACTGACCCCCCCACTATCACTACCCACCTAGTTTAACACACTGACCCCCCCCACTACCCACCTAGTTTAACACACTGACCCCCCCACTATCACTACCCACCTAGTTTAACACACTGACCACCCCACTATCACTACCCACCTAGTTTAACACACTGACCACCCCACTATCACTACCCACCTAGTTTAACACACTGACCCCCCCACTACCCACCTAGTTTAACACACTGACCCCCCCACTATCACTACCCACCTAGTTTAACACACTGACCCCCCCACTACCCATCTAGTTTAACACACTGACCACCCCCACTATCACTACCCACCTAGTTTAACACACTGACCCCCCCACTATCACTACCCACCTAGTTTAACACACTGACCCCCCCACTACCCATACAGTTTAACACACTGACCACCCCCACTATCATTACCCACCTAGTTTAACACACTGACCCACCCACTATCACTACCCACCTAGTTTAACACACTGACCCCCCCACTATCACTACCCACCTAGTTTAACACACTGACCCCCCCACTACCCACCTAGTTTAACACACTGACCACCCCCACTATCACTACCCACCTAGTTTAACACACTGACCCCCCCACTATCACTACCCACCTAGTTTAACACACTGACCCCGTCACTACCAATATCCACCTAGTTTAACACACTGACCCCCCCACTATCACTACCCACCTAGTTTAACACACTGACCACCCCACTATCACTACCCACCTAGTTTAACACACTGACCCCCCCACTATCACTACCCACCTAGTTTAACACTGACCACCCCACTATCACTACCCACCTAGTTTAACACACTGACCCCCCCACTACCACTACCCACCTAGTTTAACACACTGACCCCCCCCACTACCACTACCCACCTAGTTTAACACACTGACCACCCCACTATCACTACCCACCTAGTTTAACACACTGACCCCCCCCACTATCACTACCCACCTAGTTTAACACACTGACCACCCCACTATCACTACCCACCTAGTTTAACACACTGACCACCCCACTACCCACCTAGTTTAACACACTGACCCCCCCACTATCACTACCCACCTAGTTTAACACACTGACCCCCCCCACTACCCACCTAGTTTAACACACTGACCACCCCACTATCACTACCCACCTAGTTTAACACACTGACCACCCCACTATCACTACCCACCTAGTTTAACACACTGACCCCCCCACTACCACTACCCACCTAGTTTAACACACTGACCCCCCCACTACCACTACCCACCTAGTTTAACACACTGACCCCCCCGCTATCACTACCCACCTAGTTTAACACACTGACCACCCCACTACCACTACCAACCTAGTTTAACACACTGACCCCCCCACTACCCACCTAGTTTAACACACTGACCCCCCCACTATCACTACCCACCTAGTTTAACACACTGACCACCCCACTACCACTACCCACCTAGTCTAACACACTGACCCCCCCACTACCCACCTAGTTTAACACACTGACCCCCCCACTACCCACCTAGTTTAACACACTGACCACCCCACTACCCACCTAGTTTAACACACTGACCCCCCCACTATCACTACCCACCTAGTTTAACACACTGACCCCCCCACTATCACTACCCACCTAGTTTAACACACTGACCACCCCACTACCACTACCCACCTAGTTTAACATACTGACCACCCCACTATCACTACCCACCTAGTTTAACATACTGACCACCCGACTATCACTACCCACCTAGTTTAACATACTGACCACCCCACTATCACTACCCACCTAGTTTAACACTGACCACCCCACTACCACTACCCACCTAGTTTAACATACTGACCACCCCACTACCACTACCCACCTAGTTTAACATACTGACCACCCCACTATCACTACCCACCTAGTTTAACACACTGACCACCCCACTACCACTACCCACCTAGTTTAACACTGACCACCCCACTATCACTACCCACCTAGTTTAACATACTGACCACCCCACTACCCACCTAGTTTAACACACTGACCCCCCCACTATCACTACCCACCTAGTTTAACAAACTGACCACCCCACTATCACTACCCACCTAGTATAACACACTGACCCCCCCACTATCACTACCCACCTAGTTTAACACACTGACCACCCCACTACCCACCTAGTTTAACACACTGACCACCCCACTACCACTACCCACCTAGTTTAACACACTGACCCCCCCACTATCACTACCCACCTAGTTTAACACACTGACCACCCCACTACCACTACCCACCTAGTGTAACACACTGACCCCCCACTACCCACCTAGTTTAACACACTGACCACCCCACTATCACTACCCACCTAGTTTAACACACTGACCACCCCACTACCACTACCCACCTAGTTTAACACACTGACCACCCCACTATCACTACCCACCTAGTTTAACACACTGACCCCCCCACTATCACTACCCACCTAGTTTAACACACTGACCCCCCCACTATCACTACCCACCTAGTTTAACACACTGACCCCCCCACTACCCACCTAGTTTAACACACTGACCACCCCACTATCACTACCCACCTAGTTTAACACACTGACCCCCCCACTATCACTACCCACCTAGTTTAACATACTGACCCCCCCACTACCCACCTAGTTTAACACACTGACCCCCCCACTATCACTACCCACCTAGTTTAACACACTGACCACCCCACTACCTACCTAGTTTAACACACTGACCCCCCCACTATCACTACCCACCTAGTTTAACACACTGACCACCCCACTACCCACCTAGTTTAACACACTGACCCCCCCACTATCACTACCCACCTAGTTTAACACACTGACCCCCCCACTACCCACCTAGTTTAACACACTGACCACCCCACTATCACTACCCACCTAGTTTAACACACTGACCCCCCCACTATTACTACCCACCTAGTTTAACATACTGACCCCCCCACTACCCACCTAGTTTAACACACTGACCCCCCCACTATCACTACCCACCTAGTTTAACACACTGACCACCCCACTACCTACCTAGTTTAACACACTGACCCCCCCCACTATCACTACCCACCTAGTTTAACACACTGACCACCCCACTACCCACCTAGTTTAACACACTGACCCCCCCACTATCACTACCCACCTAGTTTAACACACTGACCCCCCCACTATCACTACCCACCTAGTTTAACACACTGACCACCCCACTACCCACCTAGTTTAACACACTGACCCCCCCACTACCCACCTAGTTTAACAAACTGACCACCCCACTATCACTAACCACCTAGTTTAACACACTGACCCCCCCACTATCACTACCCACCTAGTTTAACACACTGACCACCCCACTACCCACCTAGTTTAACACACTGACCCCCCCACTATCACTACCCACCTAGTTTAACACACTGACCCCCCCACTATCACTACCCACCTAGTTTAACACACTGACCACCCCACTACCCACCTAGTTTAACACACTGACCCCCCCACTACCCACCTAGTTTAACAAACTGACCACCCCACTATCACTAACCACCTAGTTTAACACACTGACCCCCCCACTACCCACCTAGTTTAACAAACTGACCACCCCACTATCACTAACCACCTAGTTTAACACACTGACCCCCCCACTACCCACCTAGTTTAACAAACTGACCACCCCACTATCACTAACCACCTAGTTTAACACACTGACCCCCCCACTATCACTACCCACCTAGTTTAACACACTGACCACCCCACTACCACTACCAACCTAGTTTAACACACTGACCCCCCCACTACCCACATAGTTTAACACACTGACCCCCCCACTATCACTACCCACCTAGTTTAACACACTGACCACCCCACTACCACTACCCACCTAGTCTAACACACTGACCCCCCCACTACCCACCTAGTTTAACACACTGACCCCCCCACTACCCACCTAGTTTAACACACTGACCACCCCACTACCCACCTAGTTTAACACACTGACCCCCCCACTATCACTACCCACCTAGTTTAACACACTGACCACCCCACTATCACTACCCACCTAGTTTAACATACTGACCACCCCACTATCACTACCCACCTAGTTTAACACTGACCACCCCACTATCACTACCCACCTAGTTTAACATACTGACCACCCCACTACCCACCTAGTTTAACACACTGACCCCCCCACTATCACTACCCACCTAGTTTAACAAACTGACCACCCCACTATCACTACCCACCTAGTTTAACACACTGACCACCCCACTACCCACCTAGTTTAACACACTGACCCCCCCACTATCACTACCCACCTAGTTTAACACACTGACCCCCCCACTACCCACCTAGTTTAACACACTGACCACCCCACTATCACTACCCACCTAGTTTAACACACTGACCCCCCCACTATTACTACCCACCTAGTTTAACATACTGACCCCCCCACTACCCACCTAGTTTAACACACTGACCCCCCCACTATCACTACCAACCTAGTTTAACACACTGACCCCCCCACTACCCACATAGTTTAACACACTGACCCCCCCACTATCACTACCCACCTAGTTTAACACACTGACCACCCCACTACCACTACCCACCTAGTCTAACACACTGACCCCCCCACTACCCACCTAGTTTAACACACTGACCCCCCCACTACCCACCTAGTTTAACACACTGACCACCCCACTACCCACCTAGTTTAACACACTGACCCCCCCACTATCACTACCCACCTAGTTTAACACACTGACCACCCCACTATCACTACCCACCTAGTTTAACATACTGACCACCCCACTATCACTACCCACCTAGTTTAACACTGACCACCCCACTATCACTACCCACCTAGTTTAACATACTGACCACCCCACTACCCACCTAGTTTAACACACTGACCCCCCCACTATCACTACCCACCTAGTTTAACAAACTGACCACCCCACTATCACTACCCACCTAGTTTAACACACTGACCACCCCACTACCCACCTAGTTTAACACACTGACCCCCCCACTATCACTACCCACCTAGTTTAACACACTGACCCCCCCACTACCCACCTAGTTTAACACACTGACCACCCCACTATCACTACCCACCTAGTTTAACACACTGACCCCCCCACTATTACTACCCACCTAGTTTAACATACTGACCCCCCCACTACCCACCTAGTTTAACACACTGACCCCCCCACTATCACTACCCACCTAGTTTAACACACTGACCACCCCACTACCTACCTAGTTTAACACACTGACCACCCCCACTATCACTACCCACCTAGTTTAACACACTGACCACCCCACTACCCACCTAGTTTAACACACTGACCCCCCCACTATCACTACCCACCTAGTTTAACACACTGACCCCCCCACTATCACTACCCACCTAGTTTAACACACTGACCACCCCACTACCCACCTAGTTTAACACACTGACCCCCCCACTACCCACCTAGTTTAACAAACTGACCACCCCACTATCACTAACCACCTAGTTTAACACACTGACCCCCCCACTATCACTACCCACCTAGTTTAACACACTGACCACCCCACTACCCACCTAGTTTAACACACTGACCCCCCCACTATCACTACCCACCTAGTTTAACACACTGACCCCCCCACTATCACTACCCACCTAGTTTAACACACTGACCACCCCACTACCCACCTAGTTTAACACACTGACCCCCCCACTACCCACCTAGTTTAACAAACTGACCACCCCACTATCACTAACCACCTAGTTTAACACACTGACCCCCCCACTACCCACCTAGTTTAACAAACTGACCACCCCACTATCACTAACCACCTAGTTTAACACACTGACCCCCCCACTACCCACCTAGTTTAACAAACTGACCACCCCACTATCACTAACCACCTAGTTTAACACACTGACCCCCCCACTATCACTACCCACCTAGTTTAACACACTGACCACCCCACTACCACTACCAACCTAGTTTAACACACTGACCCCCCCACTACCCACATAGTTTAACACACTGACCCCCCCACTATCACTACCCACCTAGTTTAACACACTGACCACCCCACTACCACTACCCACCTAGTCTAACACACTGACCCCCCCACTACCCACCTAGTTTAACACACTGACCCCCCCACTACCCACCTAGTTTAACACACTGACCACCCCACTACCCACCTAGTTTAACACACTGACCCCCCCACTATCACTACCCACCTAGTTTAACACACTGACCACCCCACTATCACTACCCACCTAGTTTAACATACTGACCACCCCACTATCACTACCCACCTAGTTTAACACTGACCACCCCACTATCACTACCCACCTAGTTTAACATACTGACCACCCCACTACCCACCTAGTTTAACACACTGACCCCCCCACTATCACTACCCACCTAGTTTAACAAACTGACCACCCCACTATCACTACCCACCTAGTTTAACACACTGACCCCCCCACTATCACTACCCACCTAGTTTAACACACTGACCACCCCACTACCCACCTAGTTTAACACACTGACCACCCCACTACCACTACCCACCTAGTTTAACACACTGACCCCCCCACTATCACTACCCACCTAGTTTAACACACTGACCACCCCATTACCACTACCCACCTAGTGTAACACACTGACCCCCCACTACCCACCTAGTTTAACACACTGACCACCCCACTATCACTACCCACCTAGTTTAACACACTGACCACCCCACTACCACTACCCACCTAGTTTAACACACTGACCACCCCACTATCACTACCCACCTAGTTTAACACACTGACCCCCCCACTATCACTACCCACCTAGTTTAACACACTGACCCCCCCACTATCACTACCCACCTAGTTTAACACACTGACCCCCCCACTACCCACCTAGTTTAACACACTGACCACCCCACTATCACTACCCACCTAGTTTAACACACTGACCCCCCCACTATCACTACCCACCTAGTTTAACATACTGACCCCCCCACTACCCACCTAGTTTAACACACTGACCCCCCCACTATCACTACCCACCTAGTTTAACACACTGACCACCCCACTACCTACCTAGTTTAACACACTGACCCCCCCACTATCACTACCCACCTAGTTTAACACACTGACCACCCCACTACCCACCTAGTTTAACACACTGACCCCCCCACTATCACTACCCACCTAGTTTAACACACTGACCCCCCCACTACCCACCTAGTTTAACACACTGACCACCCCACTATCACTACCCACCTAGTTTAACATACTGACCACCCCACTATCACTACCCACCTAGTTTAACACACTGACCACCCCACTACCACTACCCACCTAGTTTAACACTGACCACCCCACTATCACTACCCACCTAGTTTAACATACTGACCACCCCACTACCCACCTAGTTTAACACACTGACCCCCCCACTATCACTACCCACCTAGTTTAACAAACTGACCACCCCACTATCACTACCCACCTAGTATAACACACTGACCCCCCCACTATCACTACCCACCTAGTTTAACACACTGACCACCCCACTACCCACCTAGTTTAACACACTGACCACCCCACTACCACTACCCACCTAGTTTAACACACTGACCCCCCCACTATCACTACCCACCTAGTTTAACACACTGACCACCCCACTACCACTACCCACCTAGTGTAACACACTGACCCCCCACTACCCACCTAGTTTAACACACTGACCACCCCACTATCACTACCCACCTAGTTTAACACACTGACCACCCCACTACCACTACCCACCTAGTTTAACACACTGACCACCCCACTATCACTACCCACCTAGTTTAACACACTGACCCCCCCACTATCACTACCCACCTAGTTTAACACACTGACCCCCCCACTATCACTACCCACCTAGTTTAACACACTGACCCCCCCACTACCCACCTAGTTTAACACACTGACCACCCCACTATCACTACCCACCTAGTTTAACACACTGACCCCCCCACTATCACTACCCACCTAGTTTAACATACTGACCCCCCCACTACCCACCTAGTTTAACACACTGACCCCCCCACTATCACTACCCACCTAGTTTAACACACTGACCACCCCACTACCTACCTAGTTTAACACACTGACCCCCCCACTATCACTACCCACCTAGTTTAACACACTGACCACCCCACTACCCACCTAGTTTAACACACTGACCCCCCCACTATCACTACCCACCTAGTTTAACACACTGACCCCCCCACTACCCACCTAGTTTAACACACTGACCACCCCACTATCACTACCCACCTAGTTTAACACACTGACCCCCCCACTATTACTACCCACCTAGTTTAACATACTGACCCCCCCACTACCCACCTAGTTTAACACACTGACCCCCCCACTATCACTACCCACCTAGTTTAACACACTGACCACCCCACTACCTACCTAGTTTAACACACTGACCCCCCCCACTATCACTACCCACCTAGTTTAACACACTGACCACCCCACTACCCACCTAGTTTAACACACTGACCCCCCCACTATCACTACCCACCTAGTTTAACACACTGACCCCCCCACTATCACTACCCACCTAGTTTAACACACTGACCACCCCACTACCCACCTAGTTTAACACACTGACCCCCCCACTACCCACCTAGTTTAACAAACTGACCACCCCACTATCACTAACCACCTAGTTTAACACACTGACCCCCCCACTATCACTACCCACCTAGTTTAACACACTGACCACCCCACTACCACTACCAACCTAGTTTAACACACTGACCCCCCCACTACCCACATAGTTTAACACACTGACCCCCCCACTATCACTACCCACCTAGTTTAACACACTGACCACCCCACTACCACTACCCACCTAGTCTAACACACTGACCCCCCCACTACCCACCTAGTTTAACACACTGACCCCCCCCACTACCCACCTAGTTTAACACACTGACCACCCCACTACCCACCTAGTTTAACACACTGACCCCCCCACTATCACTACCCACCTAGTTTAACACACTGACCACCCCACTATCACTACCCACCTAGTTTAACATACTGACCACCCCACTATCACTACCCACCTAGTTTAACACTGACCACCCCACTATCACTACCCACCTAGTTTAACATACTGACCACCCCACTACCCACCTAGTTTAACACACTGACCCCCCCACTATCACTACCCACCTAGTTTAACAAACTGACCACCCCACTATCACTACCCACCTAGTTTAACACACTGACCCCCCCACTATCACTACCCACCTAGTTTAACACACTGACCACCCCACTACCCACCTAGTTTAACACACTGACCACCCCACTACCACTACCCACCTAGTTTAACACACTGACCCCCCCACTATCACTACCCACCTAGTTTAACACACTGACCACCCCATTACCACTACCCACCTAGTGTAACACACTGACCCCCCACTACCCACCTAGTTTAACACACTGACCACCCCACTATCACTACCCACCTAGTTTAACACACTGACCACCCCACTACCACTACCCACCTAGTTTAACACACTGACCACCCCACTATCACTACCCACCTAGTTTAACACACTGACCCCCCCACTATCACTACCCACCTAGTTTAACACACTGACCCCCCCACTATCACTACCCACCTAGTTTAACACACTGACCCCCCCACTACCCACCTAGTTTAACACACTGACCACCCCACTATCACTACCCACCTAGTTTAACACACTGACCCCCCCACTATCACTACCCACCTAGTTTAACATACTGACCCCCCCACTACCCACCTAGTTTAACACACTGACCACCCCACTATCACTACCCACCTAGTTTAACACACTGACCACCCCACTACCTACCTAGTTTAACACACTGACCCCCCCACTATCACTACCCACCTAGTTTAACACACTGACCACCCCACTACCCACCTAGTTTAACACACTGACCCCCCCACTATCACTACCCACCTAGTTTAACACACTGACCCCCCCACTACCCACCTAGTTTAACACACTGACCACCCCACTATCACTACCCACCTAGTTTAACACACTGACCCCCCCACTATTACTACCCACCTAGTTTAACATACTGACCCCCCCACTACCCACCTAGTTTAACACACTGAGCCCCCCACTATCACTACCCACCTAGTTTAACACACTGACCACCCCACTACCTACCTAGTTTAACACACTGACCCCCCCCACTATCACTACCCACCTAGTTTAACACACTGACCACCCCACTACCCACCTAGTTTAACACACTGACCCCCCCACTATCACTACCCACCTAGTTTAACACACTGACCCCCCCACTATCACTACCCACCTAGTTTAACACACTGACCACCCCACTACCCACCTAGTTTAACACACTGACCCCCCCACTACCCACCTAGTTTAACAAACTGACCACCCCACTATCACTAACCACCTAGTTTAACACACTGACCCCCCCACTATCACTACCCACCTAGTTTAACACACTGACCACCCCACTATCACTACCCACCTAGTTTAACACACTGACCACCCCACTATCACTACCCACCTAGTTTAACACACTGACCCCCCCACTATCACTACCCACCTAGTTTAACACACTGACCACCCGACTATCACTACCCACCTAGTTTAACACACTGACCCCCCCCACTACCACTACCCACCTAGTTTAACACACTGACCCCCCCACTATCACTACCCACCTAGTTTAACACACTGACCCCCCCGCTATCACTACCCACCTAGTTTAACACACTGACCACCCCACTACCACTACCAACCTAGTTTAACACACTGACCCCCCCACTACCCACCTAGTTTAACACACTGACCCCCCCACTATCACTACCCACCTAGTTTAACACACTGACCACCCCACTACCACTACCCACCTAGTTTAACACACTGACCCCCCCACTACCCACCTAGTTTAACACACTGACCACCCCACTACCCACCTAGTTTAACACACTGACCACCCCACTACCCACCTAGTTTAACACACTGACCCCCCCACTATCACTACCCACCTAGTTTAACACACTGACCCCCCCACTATCACTACCCACCTAGTTTAACACACTGACCACCCCACTACCACTACCCACCTAGTTTAACATACTGACCACCCCACTATCACTACCCACCTAGTTTAACACTGACCACCCCACTATCACTACCCACCTAGTTTAACATACTGACCACCCCACTACCCACCTAGTTTAACACACTGACCCCCCCACTATCACTACCCACCTAGTTTAACAAACTGACCACCCCACTATCACTACCCACCTAGTTTAACACACTGACCCCCCCACTATCACTACCCACCTAGTTTAACACACTGACCACCCCACTACCCACCTAGTTTAACACACTGACCACCCCACTACCACTACCCACCTAGTTTAACACACTGACCCCCCCACTATCACTACCCACCTAGTTTAACACACTGACCACCCCATTACCACTACCCACCTAGTGTAACACACTGACCCCCCACTACCCACCTAGTTTAACACACTGACCACCCCACTATCACTACCCACCTAGTTTAACACACTGACCACCCCACTACCACTACCCACCTAGTTTAACACACTGACCACCCCACTATCACTACCCACCTAGTTTAACACACTGACCCCCCCACTATCACTACCCACCTAGTTTAACACACTGACCCCCCCACTATCACTACCCACCTAGTTTAACACACTGACCCCCCCACTACCCACCTAGTTTAACACACTGACCACCCCACTATCACTACCCACCTAGTTTAACACACTGACCCCCCCACTATCACTACCCACCTAGTTTAACATACTGACCCCCCCACTACCCACCTAGTTTAACACACTGACCACCCCACTATCACTACCCACCTAGTTTAACACACTGACCACCCCACTACCTACCTAGTTTAACACACTGACCCCCCCACTATCACTACCCACCTAGTTTAACACACTGACCACCCCACTACCCACCTAGTTTAACACACTGACCCCCCCACTATCACTACCCACCTAGTTTAACACACTGACCCCCCCACTACCCACCTAGTTTAACACACTGACCACCCCACTATCACTACCCACCTAGTTTAACACACTGACCCCCCCACTATTACTACCCACCTAGTTTAACATACTGACCCCCCCACTACCCACCTAGTTTAACACACTGAGCCCCCCACTATCACTACCCACCTAGTTTAACACACTGACCACCCCACTACCTACCTAGTTTAACACACTGACCCCCCCCACTATCACTACCCACCTAGTTTAACACACTGACCACCCCACTACCCACCTAGTTTAACACACTGACCCCCCCACTATCACTACCCACCTAGTTTAACACACTGACCCCCCCACTATCACTACCCACCTAGTTTAACACACTGACCACCCCACTACCCACCTAGTTTAACACACTGACCCCCCCACTACCCACCTAGTTTAACAAACTGACCACCCCACTATCACTAACCACCTAGTTTAACACACTGACCCCCCCACTATCACTACCCACCTAGTTTAACACACTGACCACCCCACTATCACTACCCACCTAGTTTAACACACTGACCACCCCACTATCACTACCCACCTAGTTTAACACACTGACCCCCCCACTATCACTACCCACCTAGTTTAACACACTGACCACCCGACTATCACTACCCACCTAGTTTAACACACTGACCCCCCCCACTACCACTACCCACCTAGTTTAACACACTGACCCCCCCACTATCACTACCCACCTAGTTTAACACACTGACCCCCCCGCTATCACTACCCACCTAGTTTAACACACTGACCACCCCACTACCACTACCAACCTAGTTTAACACACTGACCCCCCCACTACCCACCTAGTTTAACACACTGACCCCCCCACTATCACTACCCACCTAGTTTAACACACTGACCACCCCACTACCACTACCCACCTAGTTTAACACACTGACCCCCCCACTACCCACCTAGTTTAACACACTGACCACCCCACTACCCACCTAGTTTAACACACTGACCACCCCACTACCCACCTAGTTTAACACACTGACCCCCCCACTATCACTACCCACCTAGTTTAACACACTGACCCCCCCACTATCACTACCCACCTAGTTTAACACACTGACCACCCCACTACCACTACCCACCTAGTTTAACATACTGACCACCCCACTATCACTACCCACCTAGTTTAACACTGACCACCCCACTATCACTACCCACCTAGTTTAACATACTGACCACCCCACTACCCACCTAGTTTAACACACTGACCCCCCCACTATCACTACCCACCTAGTTTAACAAACTGACCACCCCAATATCACTACCCACCTAGTTTAACACACTGACCACCCCACTATCACTACCCACCTAGTTTAACACACTGACCCCCCCACTACCCACCTAGTTTAACACACTGACCCCCCCCACTACCCACCTAGTTGAACACACTGACCACCCCACTACCCACCTAGTTTAACACACTGACCCCCCACTATCACTACCCACCTAGTTTAACACACTGACCACCCCACTATCACTACCCACCTAGTTTAACATACTGACCACCCCACTATCACTACCCACCTAGTTTAACACTGACCACCCCACTATCACTACCCACCTAGTTTAACATACTGACCACCCCACTACCCACCTAGTTTAACACACTGACCCCCCCACTATCACTACCCACCTAGTTTAACACACTGACCACCCCACTACCACTACCAACCTAGTTTAACACACTGACCCCCCCACTACCCACATAGTTTAACACACTGACCCCCCCACTATCACTACCCACCTAGTTTAACACACTGACCACCCCACTACCACTACCCACCTAGTCTAACACACTGACCCCCCCACTACCCACCTAGTTTAACACACTGACCCCCCCCACTACCCACCTAGTTTAACACACTGACCACCCCACTACCCACCTAGTTTAACACACTGACCCCCCCACTATCACTACCCACCTAGTTTAACACACTGACCACCCCACTATCACTACCCACCTAGTTTAACATACTGACCACCCCACTATCACTACCCACCTAGTTTAACACTGACCACCCCACTATCACTACCCACCTAGTTTAACATACTGACCACCCCACTACCCACCTAGTTTAACACACTGACCCCCCCACTATCACTACCCACCTAGTTTAACAAACTGACCACCCCACTATCACTACCCACCTAGTTTAACACACTGACCCCCCCACTATCACTACCCACCTAGTTTAACACACTGACCACCCCACTACCCACCTAGTTTAACACACTGACCACCCCACTACCACTACCCACCTAGTTTAACACACTGACCCCCCCACTATCACTACCCACCTAGTTTAACACACTGACCACCCCATTACCACTACCCACCTAGTGTAACACACTGACCCCCCACTACCCACCTAGTTTAACACACTGACCACCCCACTATCACTACCCACCTAGTTTAACACACTGACCACCCCACTACCACTACCCACCTAGTTTAACACACTGACCACCCCACTATCACTACCCACCTAGTTTAACACACTGACCCCCCCACTATCACTACCCACCTAGTTTAACACACTGACCCCCCCACTATCACTACCCACCTAGTTTAACACACTGACCCCCCCACTACCCACCTAGTTTAACACACTGACCACCCCACTATCACTACCCACCTAGTTTAACACACTGACCCCCCCACTATCACTACCCACCTAGTTTAACATACTGACCCCCCCACTACCCACCTAGTTTAACACACTGACCACCCCACTATCACTACCCACCTAGTTTAACACACTGACCACCCCACTACCTACCTAGTTTAACACACTGACCCCCCCACTATCACTACCCACCTAGTTTAACACACTGACCACCCCACTACCCACCTAGTTTAACACACTGACCCCCCCACTATCACTACCCACCTAGTTTAACACACTGACCCCCCCACTACCCACCTAGTTTAACACACTGACCACCCCACTATCACTACCCACCTAGTTTAACACACTGACCCCCCCACTATTACTACCCACCTAGTTTAACATACTGACCCCCCCACTACCCACCTAGTTTAACACACTGAGCCCCCCACTATCACTACCCACCTAGTTTAACACACTGACCACCCCACTACCTACCTAGTTTAACACACTGACCCCCCCCACTATCACTACCCACCTAGTTTAACACACTGACCACCCCACTACCCACCTAGTTTAACACACTGACCCCCCCACTATCACTACCCACCTAGTTTAACACACTGACCCCCCCACTATCACTACCCACCTAGTTTAACACACTGACCACCCCACTACCCACCTAGTTTAACACACTGACCCCCCCACTACCCACCTAGTTTAACAAACTGACCACCCCACTATCACTAACCACCTAGTTTAACACACTGACCCCCCCACTATCACTACCCACCTAGTTTAACACACTGACCACCCCACTATCACTACCCACCTAGTTTAACACACTGACCACCCCACTATCACTACCCACCTAGTTTAACACACTGACCCCCCCACTATCACTACCCACCTAGTTTAACACACTGTCCACCCCACTACCACTACCCACCTAGTTTAACACACTGACCCCCCCACTATCACTACCCACCTAGTTTAACACACTGACCACCCGACTATCACTACCCACCTAGTTTAACACACTGACCCCCCCCACTACCACTACCCACCTAGTTTAACACACTGACCCCCCCACTATCACTACCCACCTAGTTTAACACACTGACCCCCCCGCTATCACTACCCACCTAGTTTAACACACTGACCACCCCACTACCACTACCAACCTAGTTTAACACACTGACCCCCCCACTACCCACCTAGTTTAACACACTGACCCCCCCACTATCACTACCCACCTAGTTTAACACACTGACCACCCCACTACCACTACCCACCTAGTTTAACACACTGACCCCCCCACTACCCACCTAGTTTAACACACTGACCACCCCACTACCCACCTAGTTTAACACACTGACCACCCCACTACCCACCTAGTTTAACACACTGACCCCCCCACTATCACTACCCACCTAGTTTAACACACTGACCCCCCCACTATCACTACCCACCTAGTTTAACACACTGACCACCCCACTACCACTACCCACCTAGTTTAACATACTGACCACCCCACTATCACTACCCACCTAGTTTAACACTGACCACCCCACTATCACTACCCACCTAGTTTAACATACTGACCACCCCACTACCCACCTAGTTTAACACACTGACCCCCCCACTATCACTACCCACCTAGTTTAACAAACTGACCACCCCAATATCACTACCCACCTAGTTTAACACACTGACCCCCCCACTATCACTACCCACCTAGTTTAACACACTGACCACCCCACTACCCACCTAGTTTAACACACTGACCACCCCTCTATCACTACCCACCTAGTTTAACACACTGACCCCCCCACTATCACTACCCACCTAGTTTAACACACTGACCACCCCACTACCCACCTAGTTTAACATACTGACCACCCCACCAGCACTACCCACCTAGTTTAACACACTGACCACCCCACTACCACTACCCACCTAGTTTAACACACTGACCCCCCCACTATCACTACCCACCTAGTTTAACACACTGACCACCCCACTACCACTACCCACCTAGTTTAACACACTGACCCCCCCACTACCCACCTAGTTTAACACACTGACCACCCCCACTATCACTACCCACCTAGTTTAACACACTGACCCCCCCACTATCACTACCCACCTAGTTTAACACACTGACCCCGTCACTACCAATATCCACCTAGTTTAACACACTGACCCCCCCACTATCACTACCCACCTAGTTTAACACACTGACCACCCCACTATCACTACCCACCTAGTGTAACACACTGACCCCCCCACTATCACTACCCACCTAGTTTAACACTGACCACCCCACTATCACTACCCACCTAGTTTAACACACTGACCCCCCCACTACCACTACCCACCTAGTTTAACACACTGACCCCCCCCCCCACTACCACTACCCACCTAGTTTAACACACTGACCACCCCACTATCACTACCCACCTAGTTTAACACACTGACCCCCCCCACTATCACTACCCACCTAGTTTAACACACTGACCACCCCACTATCACTACCCACCTAGTTTAACACACTGACCACCCCACTACCCACCTAGTTTAACACACTGACCCCCCGACTATCACTACCCACCTAGTTTAACACACTGACCCCCCCCACTACCCACCTAGTTTAACACACTGACCACCCCACTATCACTACCCACCTAGTTTAACACACTGACCACCCCACTATCACTACCCACCTAGTTTAACACACTGACCCAACCACTACCACTACCCACCTAGTTTAACACACTGACCCCCCCACTACCACTACCCACCTAGTTTAACACACTGACCCCCCCGCTATCACTACCCACCTAGTTTAACACACTGACCACACCACTACCACTACCAACCTAGTTTAACACACTGACCCCCCCACTACCCACCTAGTTTAACACACTGACCCCCCCACTATCACTACCCACCTAGTTTAACACACTGACCACCCCACTACCTACCTAGTTTAACACACTGACCCCCCCCACTATCACTACCCACCTAGTTTAACACACTGACCACCCCACTACCCACCTAGTTTAACACACTGACCCCCCCACTATCACTACCCACCTAGTTTAACACACTGACCCCCCCACTATCACTACCCACCTAGTTTAACACACTGACCACCCCACTACCCACCTAGTTTAACACACTGACCCCCCCACTACCCACCTAGTTTAACAAACTGACCACCCCACTATCACTAACCACCTAGTTTAACACACTGACCCCCCCACTATCACTACCCACCTAGTTTAACACACTGACCACCCCACTATCACTACCCACCTAGTTTAACACACTGACCACCCCACTATCACTACCCACCTAGTTTAACACACTGACCCCCCCACTATCACTACCCACCTAGTTTAACACACTGTCCACCCCACTACCACTACCCACCTAGTTTAACACACTGACCCCCCCACTATCACTACCCACCTAGTTTAACACACTGACCACCCCACTATCACTACCCACCTAGTTTAACACACTGACCCCCCCACTACCACTACCCACCTAGTTTAACACACTGACCCCCCCACTATCACTACCCACCTAGTTTAACACACTGACCCCCCCGCTATCACTACCCACCTAGTTTAACACACTGACCACCCCACTACCACTACCAACCTAGTTTAACACACTGACCCCCCCACTACCCACCTAGTTTAACACACTGACCCCCCCACTATCACTACCCACCTAGTTTAACACACTGACCACCCCACTACCACTACCCACCTAGTTTAACACACTGACCCCCCCACTACCCACCTAGTTTAACACACTGACCCCCCCACTACCCACCTAGTTTAACACACTGACCACCCCACTACCCACCTAGTTTAACACACTGACCCCCCCACTATCACTACCCACCTAGTTTAACACACTGACCCCCCCACTATCACTACCCACCTAGTTTAACACACTGACCACCCCACTACCACTACCCACCTAGTTTAACATACTGACCACCCCACTATCACTACCCACCTAGTTTAACACTGACCACCCCACTATCACTACCCACCTAGTTTAACATACTGACCACCCCACTACCCACCTAGTTTAACACACTGACCCCCCCACTATCACTACCCACCTAGTTTAACAAACTGACCACCCCAATATCACTACCCACCTAGTTTAACACACTGACCCCCCCACTATCACTACCCACCTAGTTTAACACACTGACCACCCCACTACCCACCTAGTTTAACACACTGACCACCCCTCTATCACTACCCACCTAGTTTAACACACTGACCCCCCCACTATCACTACCCACCTAGTTTAACACACTGACCACCCCACTACCACTACCCACCTAGTCTAACACACTGACCCCCCCACTACCCACCTAGTTTAACACACTGACCCCCCCACTACCCACCTAGTTTAACACACTGACCACCCCACTACCCACCTAGTTTAACACACTGACCCCCCCACTATCACTACCCACCTAGTTTAACACACTGACCCCCCCACTATCACTACCCACCTAGTTTAACACACTGACCACCCCACTACCACTACCCACCTAGTTTAACATACTGACCACCCCACTATCACTACCCACCTAGTTTAACACTGACCACCCCACTATCACTACCCACCTAGTTTAACATACTGACCACCCCACTACCCACCTAGTTTAACACACTGACCCCCCCACTATCACTACCCTACCAGTTTAACAAACTGACCACCCCACTATCACTACCCACCTAGTTTAACACACTGACCCCCCCACTATCACTACCCACCTAGTTTAACACACTGACCACCCCACTACCCACCTAGTTTAACACACTGACCCCCCCACTATCACTACCCACCTAGTTTAACACACTGACCACCCCACTACCACTACCCACCTAGTGTAACACACTGACCCCCCACTACCCACCTAGTTTAACACACTGACCACCCCACTATCACTACCCACCTAGTTTAACACACTGACCACCCCACTACCACTACCCACCTAGTTTAACACACTGACCACCCCACTATCACTACCCACCTAGTTTAACACACTGACCCCCCCACTATCACTACCCACCTAGTTTAACACACTGACCCCCCCACTATCACTACCCACCTAGTTTAACACACTGACCCCCCCACTACCCACCTAGTTTAACACACTGACCACCCCACTATCACTACCCACCTAGTTTAACACACTGACCCCCCCACTATCACTACCCACCTAGTTTAACATACTGACCCCCCCACTACCCACCTAGTTTAACACACTGACCCCCCCACTATCACTACCCACCTAGTTTAACACACTGACCACCCCACTACCTACCTAGTTTAACACACTGACCCCCCCACTATCACTACCCACCTAGTTTAACACACTGACCACCCCACTACCCACCTAGTTTAACACACTGACCCCCCCACTATCACTACCCACCTAGTTTAACACACTGACCCCCCCACTACCCACCTAGTTTAACACACTGACCACCCCACTATCACTACCCACCTAGTTTAACACACTGACCCCCCCACTATTACTACCCACCTAGTTTAACATACTGACCCCCCCACTACCCACCTAGTTTAACACACTGAGCCCCCCACTATCACTACCCACCTAGTTTAACACACTGACCACCCCACTACCTACCTAGTTTAACACACTGACCCCCCCCCACTATCACTACCCACCTAGTTTAACACACTGACCACCCCACTACCAGCCTAGTTTAACACACTGACCCCCCCACTATCACTACCCACCTAGTTTAACACACTGACCCCCCCACTATCACTACCCACCTAGTTTAACACACTGACCACCCCACTACCCACCTAGTTTAAGACACTGACCCCCCCACTACCCACCTAGTTTAACAAACTGACCACCCCACTATCACTAACCACCTAGTTTAACACACTGACCCCCCCACTATCACTACCCACCTAGTTTAACACACTGACCCCCCCACTATCACTACCCACCTAGTTTAACACACTGTCCACCCCACTACCACTACCCACCTAGTTTAACACACTGACCCCCCCACTATCACTACCCACCTAGTTTAACACACTGACCACCCCACTATCACTACCCACCTAGTTTAACACACTGACCCCCCCCACTACCACTACCCACCTAGTTTAACACACTGACCCCCCCACTATCACTACCCACCTAGTTTAACACACTGACCCCCCCGCTATCACTACCCTTCTAGTTTAACACACTGACCACCCCACTACCACTACCAACCTAGTTTAACACACTGACCCCTCCACTACCCACCTAGTTTAACACACTGACCCCCCCACTATCACTACCCACCTAGTTTAACACACTGACCACCCCACTACCACTACCCACCTAGTTTAACACACTGATCCCCCCACTACCCACCTAGTTTAACACACTGACCCCCCCACTACCCACCTAGTTTAACACACTGACCACCCCACTACCCACCTAGTTTAACACACTGACCCCCCCACTATCACTACCCACCTAGTTTAACACACTGACCCCCCCACTATCACTACCCACCTAGTTTAACACACTGACCACCCCACTACCACTACCCACCTAGTTTAACATACTGACCACCCCACTATCACTACCCACCTAGTTTAACACTGACCACCCCACTATCACTACCCACCTAGTTTAACATACTGACCACCCCACTACCCACCTAGTTTAACACACTGACCCCCCCACTATCACTACCCACCTAGTTTAACAAACTGACCACCCCACTATCACTACCCACCTAGTTTAACACACTGACCCCCCCACTATCACTACCCACCTAGTTTAACACACTGACCACCCCACTACCCACCTAGTTTAACACACTGACCATCCCTCTATCACTACCCACCTAGTTTAACACACTGACCCCCCCACTATCACTACCCACCTAGTTTAACACACTGACCACCCCACTACCCACCTAGTTTAACATACTGACCACCCCACTATCACTACCCACCTAGTTTAACACACTGACCACCCCACTACCACTACCCACCTAGTTTAACACACTGACCCCCCCACTATCACTACCCACCTAGTTTAACACACTGACCACCCCACTACCACTACCCACCTAGTTTAACACACTGACCCCCCCACTACCCACCTAGTTTAACACACTGACCACCCCCACTATCACTACCCACCTAGTTTAACACACTGACCCCCCCACTATCACTACCCACCTAGTTTAACACACTGACCCCGTCTCTACCAATATCCACCTAGTTTAACACACTGACCCCCCCACTATCACTACCCACCTAGTTTAACACACTGACCCCCCCACTATCACTACCCACCTAGTTTAACACACTGACCCCCCCACTATCACTACCCACCTAGTTTAACACTGACCACCCCACTATCACTACCCACCTAGTTTAACACACTGACCCCCCCACTACCACTACCCACCTAGTTTAACACACTGACCCCCCCCCCACTACCACTACCCACCTAGTTTAACACACTGACCACCCCACTATCACTACCCACCTAGTTTAACACACTGACCCCCCCCACTATCACTACCCACCTAGTTTAACACACTGACCACCCCACTATCACTACCCACCTAGTTTAACACACTGACCACCCCACTACCCACCTAGTTTAACACACTGACCCCCCCCACTATCACTACCCACCTAGTTTAACACACTGACCCCCCCCACTACCCACCTAGTTTAACACACTGACCACCCCACTATCACTACCCACCTAGTTTAACACACTGACCACCCCACTATCACTACCCACCTAGTTTAACACACTGACCCAACCACTACCACTACCCACCTAGTTTAACACACTGACCCCCCCACTACCACTACCCACCTAGTTTAACACACTGACCCCCCCGCTATCACTACCCACCTAGTTTAACACACTGACCACCCCACTACCACTACCAACCTAGTTTAACACACTGACCCCCCCACTACCCACCTAGTTTAACACACTGACCCCCCCACTATCACTACCCACCTAGTTTAACACACTGACCACCCCACTACCTACCTAGTTTAACACACTGACCCCCCCCACTATCACTACCCACCTAGTTTAACACACTGACCACCCCACTACCCACCTAGTTTAACACACTGACCCCCCCACTATCACTACCCACCTAGTTTAACACACTGACCCCCCCACTATCACTACCCACCTAGTTTAACACACTGACCCCCCCACTACCCACCTAGTTTAACAAACTGACCACCCCACTATCACTAACCACCTAGTTTAACACACTGACCCCCCCACTATCACTACCCACCTAGTTTAACACACTGACCACCCCACTATCACTACCCACCTAGTTTAACACACTGACCACCCCACTATCACTACCCACCTAGTTTAACACACTGACCCCCCCACTATCACTACCCACCTAGTTTAACACACTGTCCACCCCACTACCACTACCCACCTAGTTTAACACACTGACCCCCCCACTATCACTACCCACCTAGTTTAACACACTGACCACCCCACTATCACTACCCACCTAGTTTAACACACTGACCCCACCCACTACCACTACCCACCTAGTTTAACACACTGACCCCCCCACTATCACTACCCACCTAGTTTAACACACTGACCCCCCCGCTATCACTACCCACCTAGTTTAACACACTGACCACCCCACTACCACTACCAACCTAGTTTAACACACTGACCCCCCCACTACCCACCTAGTTTAACACACTGACCCCCCCACTATCACTACCCACCTAGTTTAACACACTGACCACCCCACTACCACTACCCACCTAGTTTAACACACTGACCCCCCCACTACCCACCTAGTTTAACACACTGACCCCCCCACTACCCACCTAGTTTAACACACTGACCACCCCACTACCCACCTAGTTTAACACACTGACCCCCCCACTATCACTACCCACCTAGTTTAACACACTGACCCCCCCACTATCACTACCCACCTAGTTTAACACACTGACCACCCCACTACCACTACCCACCTAGTTTAACATACTGACCCCCCCACTACCACTACCCACCTAGTTTAACACACTGACCCCCCCACTATCACTACCCACCTAGTTTAACACACTGACCACCCCACTATCACTACCCACCTAGTTTAACACTGACCACCCCACTATCACTACCCACCTAGTTTAACATACTGACCACCCCACTACCCACCTAGTTTAACACACTGACCCCCCCACTATCACTACCCACCTAGTTTAACAAACTGACCACCCCAATATCACTACTCACCTAGTTTAACACACTGACCCCCCCACTATCACTACCCACCTAGTTTAACACACTGACCACCCCACTACCCACCTAGTTTAACACACTGACCACCCCTCTATCACTACCCACCTAGTTTAACACACTGACCCCCCCACTATCACTACCCACCTAGTTTAACACACTGACCACCCCACTACCCACCTAGTTTAACATACTGACCACCCCACTATCACTACCCACCTAGTTTAACACACTGACCACCCCACTACCACTACCCACCTAGTTTAACACACTGACCCCCCCACTATCACTACCCACCTAGTTTAACACACTGACCACCCCACTACCACTACCCACCTAGTTTAACACACTGACCCCCCACTACCCACCTAGTTTAACACACTGACCACCCCCACTATCACTACCCACCTAGTTTAACACACTGACCCCCCCACTATCACTACCCACCTAGTTTAACACACTGACCCCGTCACTACCAATATCCACCTAGTTTAACACACTGACCCCCCCACTATCACTACCCACCTAGTTTAACACACTGACCACCCCACTATCACTACCCACCTAGTTTAACACACTGACCCCCCCACTATCACTACCCACCTAGTTTAACACTGACCACCCCACTATCACTACCCACCTAGTTTAACACACTGACCCCCCCACTACCACTACCCACCTAGTTTAACACACTGACCCCCCCCCACTACCACTACCCACCTAGTTTAACACACTGACCACCCCACTATCACTACCCACCTAGTTTAACACACTGACCTCCCCCCACTATCACTACCCACCTAGTTTAACACACTGACCACCCCACTATCACTACCCACCTAGTTTAACACACTGACCACCCCACTACCCACCTAGTTTAACACACTGACCCCCCCACTATCACTACCCACCTAGTTTAACACACTGACCACCCCACTACCACTACCCACCTAGTTTAACACACTGACCACCCCACTACCCACCTAGTTTAACACACTGACCCCCCCACTATCACTACCCACCTAGTTTAACACACTGACCACCCCACTATCACTACCCACCTAGTTTAACACACTGACCACCCCACTACCACTACCCACCTAGTTTAACACACTGACCACCCCACTACCCACCTAGTTTAACACACTGACCACCCCACTATCACTACCCACCTAGTTTAACACACTGACCCCCCCACTACCCACCTAGTTTAACACACTGACCCCCCCACTATCACTAACCACCTAGTTTAACACACTGACCCCCCCACTATCACTAGCCACCTAGTTTAACACACTGACCACCCCACTATCACTACCCACCTAGTTTAACACACTGACCCCCCACTACCCACCTAGTTTAACACACTGACCACCCCCACTATCACTACCCACCTAGTTTAACACACTGACCCCCCCACTATCACTACCCACCTAGTTTAACACACTGACCCCGTCACTACCAATATCCACCTAGTTTAACACACTGACCCCCCCACTATCACTACCCACCTAGTTTAACACACTGACCACCCCACTATCACTACCCACCTAGTTTAACACACTGACCCCCCCACTATCACTACCCACCTAGTTTAACACTGACCACCCCACTATCACTACCCACCTAGTTTAACACACTGACCCCCCCACTACCACTACCCACCTAGTTTAACACACTGACCCCCCCCCCACTACCACTACCCACCTAGTTTAACACACTGACCACCCCACTATCACTACCCACCTAGTTTAACACACTGACCCCCCCCCACTATCACTACCCACCTAGTTTAACACACTGACCACCCCACTATCACTACCCACCTAGTTTAACACACTGACCACCCCACTACCCACCTAGTTTAACACACTGACCCCCCCACTATCACTACCCACCTAGTTTAACACACTGACCACCCCACTACCACTACCCACCTAGTTTAACACACTGACCACCCCACTACCCACCTAGTTTAACACACTGACCCCCCCACTATCACTACCCACCTAGTTTAACACACTGACCACCCCACTATCACTACCCACCTAGTTTAACACACTGACCACCCCACTACCACTACCCACCTAGTTTAACACACTGACCACCCCACTACCCACCTAGTTTAACACACTGACCACCCCACTATCACTACCCACCTAGTTTAACACACTGACCCCCCCACTACCCACCTAGTTTAACACACTGACCCCCCCACTATCACTAACCACCTAGTTTAACACACTGACCCCCCCACTATCACTAGCCACCTAGTTTAACACACTGACCACCCCACTATCACTACCCACCTAGTTTAACACACTGACCACCCCACTATCACTACCCACCTAGTTTAACACACTGACCACCCCACTACCCACCTAGTTTAACACACTGACCCCCCCACTATCACTACCCACCTAGTTTAACACACTGACCCCCCCACTACCCATCTAGTTTAACACACTGACCACCCCCACTATCACTACCCACCTAGTTTAACACACTGACCCCCCCCACTATCACTACCCACCTAGTTTAAAACACTGACCCCCCCACTACCCATCTAGTTTAACACACTGACCACCCCCACTATCACTACCCACCTAGTTTAACACACTGACCCCCCCACTATCACTACCCACCTAGTTTAACACACTGACCCCCCCACTACCCATCTAGTTTAACACACTGACCACCCCCACTATCACTACCCACCTAGTTTAACATACTGACCACCCCACTATCACTACCCACCTAGTTTAACACACTGACCCCCCCACTCTCACTACCCACCTAGTTTAACACACTGACCCCCCCACTACCCACCTAGTTTAACACACTGACCACCCTACTACCCACCTAGTTTAACACACTGACCCCCCCCCCATCACTACCCACCTAGTTTAACACACTGACCCCCCCACTACCCACCTAGTTTAACACACTGACCCCCCCACTACCCACCTAGTTTAACACACTGACCCCCCCACTACCACTACCCACCTAGTTTAACACACTGACCACCCCACTATCACTACCCACCTAGTTTAACACACTGACCCCCCCCCACTATCACTACCCACCTAGTTTAACACACTGACCACCCCACTATCACTACCCACCTAGTTTAACACACTGACCACCCCACTACCCACCTAGTTTAACACACTGACCCCCCCACTATCACTACCCACCTAGTTTAACACACTGACCACCCCACTACCACTACCCACCTAGTTTAACACACTGACCACCCCACTACCCACCTAGTTTAACACACTGACCCCCCCACTATCACTACCCACCTAGTTTAACACACTGACCACCCCACTATCACTACCCACCTAGTTTAACACACTGACCACCCCACTACCACTACCCACCTAGTTTAACACACTGACCACCCCACTACCCACCTAGTTTAACACACTGACCACCCCACTATCACTACCCACCTAGTTTAACACACTGACCCCCCCACTACCCACCTAGTTTAACACACTGACCCCCCCACTATCACTAACCACCTAGTTTAACACACTGACCCCCCCACTATCACTAGCCACCTAGTTTAACACACTGACCACCCCACTATCACTACCCACCTAGTTTAACACACTGACCACCCCACTATCACTACCCACCTAGTTTAACACACTGACCACCCCACTACCCACCTAGTTTAACACACTGACCCCCCCACTATCACTACCCACCTAGTTTAACACACTGACCCCCCCACTACCCATCTAGTTTAACACACTGACCACCCCCACTATCACTACCCACCTAGTTTAACACACTGACCCCCCCCACTATCACTACCCACCTAGTTTAAAACACTGACCCCCCCACTACCCATCTAGTTTAACACACTGACCACCCCCACTATCACTACCCACCTAGTTTAACACACTGACCCCCCCACTATCACTACCCACCTAGTTTAACACACTGACCCCCCCACTACCCATCTAGTTTAACACACTGACCACCCCCACTATCACTACCCACCTAGTTTAACATACTGACCACCCCACTATCACTACCCACCTAGTTTAACACACTGACCCCCCCACTCTCACTACCCACCTAGTTTAACACACTGACCCCCCCACTACCCACCTAGTTTAACACACTGACCACCCTACTACCCACCTAGTTTAACACACTGACCCCCCCACTATCACTAGCCACCTAGTTTAACACACTGACCACCCCACTATCACTACCCACCTAGTTTAACACACTGACCACCCCACTATCACTACCCACCTAGTTTAACACACTGACCACCCCACTACCCACCTAGTTTAACACACTGACCCCCCCACTATCACTACCCACCTAGTTTAACACACTGACCCCCCCACTACCCATCTAGTTTAACACACTGACCACCCCCACTATCACTACCCACCTAGTTTAACACACTGACCCCCCCCACTATCACTACCCACCTAGTTTAAAACACTGACCCCCCCACTACCCATCTAGTTTAACACACTGACCACCCCCACTATCACTACCCACCTAGTTTAACACACTGACCCCCCCACTATCACTACCCACCTAGTTTAACACACTGACCCCCCCACTACCCATCTAGTTTAACACACTGACCACCCCCACTATCACTACCCACCTAGTTTAACATACTGACCACCCCACTATCACTACCCACCTAGTTTAACACACTGACCCCCCCACTCTCACTACCCACCTAGTTTAACACACTGACCCCCCCACTACCCACCTAGTTTAACACACTGACCACCCTACTACCCACCTAGTTTAACACACTGACCCCCCCCCCATCACTACCCACCTAGTTTAACACACTGACCCCCCCACTACCCACCTAGTTTAACACACTGACCCCCCCACTACCCACCTAGTTTAACACACTGACCCCCCCACTACCACTACCCACCTAGTTTAACACACTGACCACCCCACTATCACTACCCACCTAGTTTAACACACTGACCCCCCCCCACTATCACTACCCACCTAGTTTAACACACTGACCACCCCACTATCACTACCCACCTAGTTTAACACACTGACCACCCCACTACCCACCTAGTTTAACACACTGACCCCCCCACTATCACTACCCACCTAGTTTAACACACTGACCACCCCACTACCACTACCCACCTAGTTTAACACACTGACCACCCCACTACCCACCTAGTTTAACACACTGACCCCCCCACTATCACTACCCACCTAGTTTAACACACTGACCACCCCACTATCACTACCCACCTAGTTTAACACACTGACCACCCCACTACCACTACCCACCTAGTTTAACACACTGACCACCCCACTACCCACCTAGTTTAACACACTGACCACCCCACTATCACTACCCACCTAGTTTAACACACTGACCCCCCCACTACCCACCTAGTTTAACACACTGACCCCCCCACTATCACTAACCACCTAGTTTAACACACTGACCCCCCCACTATCACTAGCCACCTAGTTTAACACACTGACCACCCCACTATCACTACCCACCTAGTTTAACACACTGACCACCCCACTATCACTACCCACCTAGTTTAACACACTGACCACCCCACTACCCACCTAGTTTAACACACTGACCCCCCCACTATCACTACCCACCTAGTTTAACACACTGACCCCCCCACTACCCATCTAGTTTAACACACTGACCACCCCCACTATCACTACCCACCTAGTTTAACACACTGACCCCCCCCACTATCACTACCCACCTAGTTTAAAACACTGACCCCCCCACTACCCATCTAGTTTAACACACTGACCACCCCCACTATCACTACCCACCTAGTTTAACACACTGACCCCCCCACTATCACTACCCACCTAGTTTAACACACTGACCCCCCCACTACCCATCTAGTTTAACACACTGACCACCCCCACTATCACTACCCACCTAGTTTAACATACTGACCACCCCACTATCACTACCCACCTAGTTTAACACACTGACCCCCCCACTCTCACTACCCACCTAGTTTAACACACTGACCCCCCCACTACCCACCTAGTTTAACACACTGACCACCCTACTACCCACCTAGTTTAACACACTGACCCCCCCCCCATCACTACCCACCTAGTTTAACACACTGACCCCCCCACTACCCACCTAGTTTAACACACTGACCCCCCCCCACTACCCACCTAGTTTAACACACTGACCCCCCCACTACCCACCTAGTTTAACACACTGACCCCCCCACTACCCACCTAGTTTAACACACTGACCCCCCCCCCACTACCCACCTAGTTTAACACACTGACCCCCCCACTACCCACCTAGTTTAACACACTGACCCCCCCACTACCCACCTAGTTTAACACGCTGACCCCCCCACTACCCACCTAGTTTAACACGCTGACCCCCCCACTACCCACCTAGTTTAACACGCTGACCCCCCCACTACCCACCTAGCTCCCCTCAGCCTCACTCACTGTTCCAACTCAGATACACACACAGACCACTCACTGCTCAGCCCAGTAGCTCTCAGACCGGAGCACCTTCAACCTGTCTGGCCCCAGCGTTCCGCTAGCGGAACTCCTCCCACATTCCACTGAAAAGGCAGAGCGCGAAATTCAAAAAATATTTTTGAGAAATATTTAACTTTCACACATTAACAAGTCCAATACAGCAAATGAAAGATACACATCTTGTGATTCCAGTCAACATGTCCGATTTTTAAAATGTTTTACAGCGAAAACACCACATATATTTATGTTAGCTCACCACCAAATACAAAAAGCACAGACATTTTTCACAGCACAGGTAGCATGCACGAAACCAACCAAACTAACCAAGAACCAACCAAACTAACCAAGAAACAACTTCATCAGATGACAGTCCTATAACATGTTACACAATAAATCTATGTTTTGTTCGAAAAATTTGCATATTTGAGGTATAAATCAGTTTTACATTGCAGCTACCATCACAGCTACCATCAAAAATAGCACCGAAGCAGCCAGAGTAATTATAGAGACCAACGTGAAATACCTAAATACTCATCATAAAACATTTCTGAAAAATACATGGTGTACAGCAAATTAAAAACAAACATCTTGTGAATCCAGCCAATATTTCCGATTTTTTAAGTGTTTTACAGCGAAAACACAATATAGCATTATATTAGCTTACTACAATAGCCTACCACACAACCGCATTCATTCATCAAGGCACGTTAGCGATAGCAATAGGCACGTTAGCAATAGCGAATAAACCAGCAAAATATATTAATTTTCACTAACCTTCATAAACCTTCATCAGATGACAGTCCTATAACATCATATTACACAATACATATATGGTTTGTTCGAAAATGTGCATATTTAGAGCTGAAATCCGTGGTTACACATTCTGAAAACTTAGCAACTTTTTCCCATAATGTTCGGATATTTTTCTGACACTCACCTATTCTGACCAAATAACTATTCATAATCTTTACTAAAAAATACATGTTGTATAGGAAATGATAGATACACTAGTTCTTAATGCAATCGCCGTGTTAGAATTCTAAAAAGAACTTCATTACGATATGCAGCTTACGTTATTGCGAGAGAGACCCCAAAATCTGGGCGCTAACTAAAAGTAAACATGTTCGACAGATATATGAAATACCATCATAAATGGGTCCTACTTTTTGATGATCTTCCATCAGAATGTTGTACAAGGGGTCCTTTGTCCAGAACAATCGTTGTTTGGTTTTAGAATGGCATTTTTCCCTCTCGAATGAGCAAGCAAAACTAGCTAAGTGGCGCTAAGCTCTCCTTCATCACCAAACGCAAAGAACGCAACACGCCTAAACTCCCGAAAAAATTTCAATAATCTAATAAAACTATATTGAAAAAACATACTTCACGATGATATTATTACATTTATCAAATAAAATCAAAGCCGGAGATATAACACGTCTATAACGAATGCTTTTCAGAAGCCAATACTGGTGACCTTTATGCGCTTCCTGAACAAAGGAATTCTGGGGTCATGTCATTCCAAGCTGTCTCTTTTGACCATAGAAAGAGCTAGAGACCCCATTTCACCTCTCACAGCCTATTGACATCTAGTGGAAGGCGTATGAAGTGCATGTATACTAATAGAATTCAAGCAAACGATTAGGGAGGCCCTGGAACAGAGCCTGGATTTCAGATTTTTCACTTTCTGACAGGAAGTTTGCTGCAAAATGAGTTCTGTTTTACTCACAGATATAATTCAAACGGTTTTAGAAACTTGAGAGTGTTTTCTATCCAATAGTAATAATAATATGCATATTGTACGAGCAAGAATAGAGTACGAGGCCGTTTAAATTGGGCACGATTTTCCCCCAAAGTGAAAATAGCGCCCTCTATCCTCAACAGGTTTTAACTATTCTAGGCCTTGAATGGAAAAATTATCTGTCTGGTGTTTATGTACACGTTCTTCTCTCTCAGCAAGGTACCAGAAGATTAAAGCAGCGTTACTGCCCCCAGGAGGCCGAGGCCGGGACTACGGATCAGTGGGTCAGGACTGTGTGTCAAACTACTCAGTGACTATGATTATAGGAGACAAGCAGTGTGCCGCTTCTCCCACTCTCAGTTGTGATGGTAGTGGTCCATCTATCACCAGTCACACTGACCCACAGCGCCCCCTGCTGGATGGATGGCAGCTCCACTCATATCACCAGGACTCTCTTACAAGGAGGCAGCGTCACCAGCACCAAGCTATGTACCACCAGGACCAGGAACCGTCTCTGAGGGGCTGCACCAGTCTGCCTCCGCCACGCAACAAGTCTGTCTTCAACAAGTTCTTTGGGAAGAAAGACTGAAGCTGTTATCAATCAATCACATATTTCTCGTACTTTTCTTTTGGCATTTTCTTAAAACTGCATCATTGTCGGTTAAGGGCTTGTCAGTCAGCATTTCACTGTTGTTTTCGGCGCATGTGACAAATAAAATTTGATTTGATATTTCTGAAGTCCTTTTTACTTTCACAGTCCTTTCTTGTCCTACAGCTGAGTTATAACGGACTGAAGTTATCATCGTAGCAGCACGTCTGAACGCCGAGGTCTTGAGTTGGCTATGCGTGGGCTGCTGTACTCTGTATTTTTACTCAATAAGGATTGGAAACCAAGCAGGCTTTGTGTATTAATGTGTGGTGCTCATTAAATGACACCTGCTACATACAGTAGCTAATCTATTTGTGTTCGAACCATCCATGTGTGCTGGTAGTTTAGGATGTGTGTGTGAGGTTTCACAAGATTTGATATCTTATGGAGACTAATCATCCTTCTGTTGGTTGACCTGTGTTGACCTGTGTTGACCAGTGTTGACCTGTGTTGACCTGTGTTGACCAGTGTTGACCTGTGTTGACCTGTGTTGACCAGTTGATTGACCTGTGTTTTCTATCATGTGGACTGCTGTGTTTTTACTGCCTTGTATATTATCTTGCAGTTTTAAAGCTGATTTCCTGCAATTTGCCTTTGCTTATATCATGTTCATATTATTCTTTATTTTTGGTTTGGGGCCCCCTGGAGGTTGAGTCCCCTTGGAGGTTGGTGGCCCCCTGGAGGTTGGGGCCCCCTGGAGGTTGGTCCCCCTGGAGGTTGGTGGCCCCCTGGAGGTTGGGGCCCCCTGGAGGTTGGTGGCCCCCTGGAGGTTGGTGGCCCCCTGGAGGTTGAGCCCCCCTGGAGGTTGGGGCCCCACTGGAGGTTGCTGGCCCCCTGGAGGTTGGGCCCCCTGGAAGTTGGGGCCTCCTCGAGGTTGGTGGCCCGTGCCCTGTTGTGCCCGTTCGGTAATCCATCCCTGGAGTTTCTCTCAGTACTGAGACAAGCATTTTGCTACACCACAATAACACCTGCTAACCATGTGTATGTGACCAATAAAATTGGATTTGATAATACAGCAAACCACAGTCACCTCTATTATTTAACTCCATGATTAAAAAACTAAAATTTCTTATTTGTTAAAATGCAATTTCAGGCTTAAGGGTTGGGTTAAGGGTTAAGGTTAGATTTAGGGTTGGGAGTTAGGTTAGGGTTAAGGTTTAGGGAAAAACAGATTTTTGAAAGGGAATAAATGTTTTCTCCCCAAAAAGTCCTAAAAATACAGGTAAAACCAGCTGTGTGTCCTGGATAATAGTGGGCCCCGAAATGACACCCTTGACACCCTTGATAAAGATGAGCAATAATAACTGCATAAAACAATTCAAAAACTGAGCTAGATTGTATGCAAAAACAAAAAAGGGAAATTCTATTTTTTTACACTAATACAATTGCTCAGAAAGAGATTTTGTTTAAAACCCTCTTAAGGATCTCTACAGAAACGGCGGATCCTTAGTCGTCTTTTTTCGCAAAAAGGTCAAAATGATTGATACCCCTGTTGTCAGTACATTTCAATTTAATTAAAATTACTTTATTGGCATGACTTAACAATGTACATATTCCCAAAACGTACATATTGCCTTTCAATACCTAACCTTGCGATGATAATGTCAATGAGCCGTTTTCTAAAATGCTTTACTAGTTGGAGAACACATTAGGAGGGATCGTAGACCATTCATCCATGCAGAATACTTACAGACCCTTGATATCCTTCTTCTGCGATTATGGAATGCCCTCTTCTATTCAAACCACCACTTTTCAACGGGTTTTCAGTACGGAGACTGAGATGGCCATTGCAAAATGTTGATTTTTGTGGCCAAATAACCATTCATTTGTGGATTTTGATGTGTGCAGAGGCAACCAGTTTTTTGGCCCAGGACCAGTGGAGCAAAAGAAGCCCACAGCTACTGTAGAACATGGTGGTGGATATTTAATGTTATGGGGATATTGGCCCGCTATTCACTCACTATTGACCCGCTATTCATTCACTATTGACCATGCTATTCACTCAATATTGACCCACTATTCACTCAATATTGACCCGCTATTCACTCACTATTGACCCGCTATTCAAATCAAATCAAATGTATTTATATAGTCCTTCGTACATCAGCTAATATCTCAAAGTGCTGTACAGAAACCCAGCCTAAAACCCCAAACAGCAAGCAATGCAGGTGTAGAAGCACGGTGGCTAGGAAAAACTCCCTAGAAAGGCCAAAACCTAGGAAGAAACCTAGAGAGGAACCGGGCTATGAGGGGTGGCCAGTCCTCTTCTGGCAAGAAGCCGGGTGGAGATTATAACAGAACATGGCCAAGATGTTCAAATGTTCAGAAATGACCAGCATGGTGAAATAATAATAATCACAGTAGTTGTCGAGGGTGCAGCAAGTCAGCACCTCAGGAATAAATGTCAGTTGGCTTTTCATAGCCGATCATTAAGAGTATCTCTACCGCTCCTGCGGCCTCTAGAGAGTTGAAAACAGCAGGTCTGGGACAGGTAGCACGTCCGGTGAACAGGTCAGGGTTCCATAGCCGCAGGCAGAACAGTTGAAACCGGAGCAGCAGCACGGCCAGGTGGACTGGGGACAGCAAGGAGTCATCATGCCAGGTCGTCCTAAGGCATGGTCCTAGGGCTCAGGTCCTCCGAGAGAGAGAAAGACAGAGAGAATTAGAGAGAGCATACTTAAATTCACACAGGACAACAGATAAGACAGAATAAGTACTCCAGATATAACAAACTGACCCTAGCCCCCCGACACAAACTACTGCAGCATAAATACTGGAGGCTGAGACAGGAGGGGTCAGGAGACACTGTGGCCCCTTCCGATGATACCCCCGGACAGGGCCAAACAGGAAGGATATAACCCCACCCACTTTCCCAAAGCACAGCCCCCACACCACTAGAGGGATAACTTCAACCACCAACTTACCATCCTGAGACAAGGCCGAGTATAGCCCACAAACCACTATTCACTCACTATTGACCCGCTATTCACACAATATTGACCCGCTATTCACTCAATATTGGCCCGCTATTCACTCACTATTGACCCACTATTCACCCGCTATTCACTCACTACTGACCAGCTATTCACTCACTATTGACCCGCTATTCACTCACTATTCACCCGCTATTCACTCACTATTCACCCGCTATTCACTCATTATTGACCCGCTATTCACTCACTATTGACCCGCTATTCATTCACTATTGACCCGCTATTCATTCACTATTGACCCGCTATTCATTCACTATTGACCCGCTATTCACTCAATATTGACCTGCTATTCACTCAATATTGACCCGCTATTCACTCACTTTTGTCCCGCTATTGACCCACTATTAACTCGTTATTGACCCACTATTCACTCGCTATTGACCCACTATTTACTCACTATTGACCCGCTATTCGTTGGTGGTGGAGATCAAAGAAATGGTGTGGTGGAGGTGTGTCTACAGATACACTGTATTAATGGAGGTGTGGTGGAGGTGTGTCTACAGATACACTGTATTAATGGAGGTGTGTCTACAGGTACACTGTATTAATGGAGCTGTGGTGGAGGTGTGTCTACAGATACACTGTATTAATGGAGGTGTGTCTACAGGTACACTGTATTAATTGAGGTGTGGTGGAGGTGTGTCTACAGATACACTGTATTCATGGAGGTGTGTCTACAGGTACACTGTATTAATGGAGGTGTGTCTACAGATACACTGTATTAATGGAGCTGTGGTGGAGGTGTGTCTACAGATACACTGTATTAATGGAGGTGTGTCTACAGATACTCTGTATTAATGGAGGTGTGGTGGAGGTGTGTCTACAGGTACACTGTATTAATGGAGGTGTGTCTACAGGTACACTGTAGTAATGGAGGTGTGTCTACAGATACACTGTTTTAATGGAGGTGTGGTGGAGGTGTGTCTACAGATACACTGTATTAATGGAGGTGTGGTGGAGGTGTGTCTACAGATAGACTGTATTAATGGAGGTGTGTCTACAGGTACACTGTAGTAATGGAGGTGTGTCTACAGATACACTGTATTAATGGAGGTGTGGTGGAGGTGTGTCTACAGATACACTGTATTAATGGAGGTGTGTCTACAGGTACACTGTATTAATGGAGGTGTGTCTACAGATACACTGTATTCATGGAGGTGTGTCTACAGATACACTGTATTAATGGAGGTGTGTCTACAGATACTCTGTATTAATGGAGGTGTGGTGGAGGTGTGTCTACAGATACACTGTATTAATGGAGGTGTGGTGGAGGTGTGTCTACAGATAGACTGTATTAATGGAGGTGTGTCTACAGGTACACTGTAGTAATGGAGGTGTGTCTACAGATACACTGTATTAATGGAGGTGTGGTGGAGGTGTGTCTACAGATACACTGTATTAATGGAGGTGTGTCTACAGATACACTGTATCTAATGACAATCAATATGGACCATCAGTAGTACTAATGACAATCAATATGGACCATCAGTAGTACTAATGACAATCAATATGGACCATCAGTAGGCCTGATAACAATCAATATGGACCATCAGTAGGACTGATAACAATCAATATGGACCATCAGTAGTACTAATGACAATCAATATGGACCATCAGTAGGCCTAATGACAATCAATATGGACCATCAGTAGGCCTGATAACAATTAATATGGACCATCAGTAGGCCTGATAACAATCAATATGGACCATCAGTAAGCCTACTAACAATCAATATGGACCATCAGTAGGCCTAATGACAATCAAACAGGTTTTTAACATTTTTGATAATTTAATAAAAATAAAAACTGAAATATCACATTTCCATAAGTATTCAGACCCTTTACTCAGTACTTTGTTGAAGCACCTTTGGCAGCGATTGCAGCCTCGAGTCTTCTTAGGTACGACGCTACAAGCTTGGCACACCTGTATTTGGGGAGTTTCTCCCATTCTTCTCTGCAGATCCTCTCAAGCTGTCAGGTTGGATGGGGAGCATTGCTGCACAGCTATTTTCAGGTCTCTCCAGAGATGTTAGATCGGCTGCCACCACAATGCTTCACCATAGGGATGGTGCCAGGTTTCCCCCAGACGTGATGCTTGGCATTCAGGCCAAATAGTTAAATATTGGTTCTCATGGTCTGAGAGTCTTTAGGTGCCTTTTGGCAAACTCCAAGTGGGCTGTCATGTGCCTTTTACTGAGGGGTGGATTCCATCTGGCTTCTCTACCATAAAGGCCTGATTGGTGGAGTGATGCAGAGATGGGAGAACCTTCCAGAGGAACAATCATCTCCACAGAGGAACTCTAGAGCTCTGTCAGAGTGACCATCGGATTCTTGGTCAACTCTCTGACCAAGGCCCTTCTCCCCTGATTGCTCAGTTTGGCCAGGCGGCCAGCTCTAGGAAGAGTCTTGGTGGTTCCAAACTTCTTCCATTTAAGAATGATGGAGGCCACTGTGTTCTTGGGGACCTTCAATGCTCCAGACATTTTTTTGTACCCTTCCCATGATCTGTGCCTCAACACAATCCTGTCTCAGAGCTCTAGAGACAATTCCTTCGACCTCATGGCTTGTTTTTTGCACTGACATGCACTGTCAACTGTGGGACCTTATATAGACAGGTGTGTCTTTCCAAATCATGTCCAATCAATTGAATTTACCACAGATGGACTCCAAATCAAGTTGTAGAAACATCTCAAGGATGATCAATGGAAATAGGATGCACCCGAGCTCAATTTCGAGTCTCATAGCAAAGAATACTTACGTATATAAGTTATTTCTGTTTTTTATTTTTAATAAATTAGCAAACATTTATAAAAACCTGTGGGGTATTTTGTGTAGATTGCTGAGAACTTATTTTATTTAATAACATTTAGAATAAGGCCGTAACGTAACCAACGTGGAAAAGTCAAGGGGTCTGAATAGTTTACGAAGGCTCTGTATTATTTAATTCCATTCTTTAACTTTAGATTTGTGTGTATTGTTGTGAATTGTTAGATATTACTGCACTGTTGGAGCTAGGAACACAAGCAGTTTGCTACACCCGCAATAACATCTGCTAAATATGTGTATGTGACCAATAAAATTGGATTTTGATTTGATTTAAACAGTTAACGATCAAGATATATACACACTACTACTAGGCTTTAAACAGTTAAAGGCATAAACAGAGAATAAACAAATAATACAGTGTGTAATCTGAAAGGATCACTTTATCAGGTGGAAACAAAATCAACGTTTTATCAACTCTCACGTCACTGCATACAGTTCCAAAACAGTCCATGCAGGTAGGCTTGTACAGTACTCTAATTAATGCAATAAGAAATATACATTGATTAGGAGGCAATCCAGAGAATTTTATTGTTTAAGTGGTTGTTTCTTCATGTTGAACATGAATAAGCCATTAGGTTTATAGTGATCCATGTTAAACAGTGATCCATGTCAAACTGCATGAAGCCCGTTCTCAGTTTGACAAGGTGAATACTTCAAGTGGTAAGGCCTCATAGAAGAGTTAGTGCACCAGCTATAACAGTCTAGTCCTGGAACATGGTACAGAGTGCTGGCCAACATCCATCCATCAGCGTGGGTCTAGTTCATCAGGGTGGGTCTAGTTCATCAGGGTGGGTCTAGTTCATCAGGGTGGGTCTAGTTCATCAGGGTGGGTCTAGTTCATCAGGGTGGGTCTAGTTCATCAGGGTGGGTCTAGTTCATCAGGGTGGGTCTAGTTCATCAGGGTGGGTCTAGTTCATCAGGGTGGGTCTAGTTCATCAGGGTGGGTCTAGTTCATCAGGGTGGGTCTAGTTCATCAGGGTGGGTCTAGTTCATCAGGGTGGGTCTAGTTCATCAGGGTGGGTCTAGTTCATCAGGGTGGGTCTAGTTCATCAGGGTGGGTCTAGTTCATCAGGGTCTAGTTCAGGGTGCTGCTGTGTTTTCTGAATGCCCTTCATGAATTTCCACTGACCTTGGATAACTTCTACCTACTTAGGCACTTTGCTTGAGACAGTCCTTTAGAGCTGACACAACCTCTGGTAATATAACATCTCTGTTCTCCTTGGTGACCTGAGAGAGAGTAGGGAAGGCCGGGGGGTAGGGAGAGAGAGAAACACACAACCAAAGATGTTTAAGAGATACCACAGCAGCAAGAGTGTAGTGTTCCTGACGGATGGAACCAGATCTAACACTGTTAATATAACTAACATTAATCCTGATGGATGGATCTGGTTTAGTCACGCATGATTTCATGTTTAATCCCCACAATGCTTTACGGTAAAAGGATAACGGTATCTACCATGCTATACTGTAAAAGGATAATGGTATCTACCATGCTATACTGTAAAAGGATAATGGTATCTACCATGCTATACTGTAAAAGGATAACGGTATCTACCATGCTATACTGTAAAAGGATAACGGTATCTACCATGCTATACTGTAAAAGGATAACGGTATCTACCATGCTATACTGTAAAATGATAATGGTATAAGTCATGCTATACTGTAAAAGGATAACGGTATCTACCATGCTATACTGTAAAATGATAATGGTATTAGTCATGCTATACTGTAAAAGGATAATGGTATCTACCATGCTATACTGTAAAAGGATAACGGTATCTACCATGCTATACTGTAAAAGGATAACGGTATCTACCATGCTATACTGTAAAAGGATAACGGTATTAGTCATGCTATACTGTAAAATGATAATGGTATAAGTCATGCTATACTGTAAAAGGATAACGGTATCTACCATGCTATACTGTAAAATGATAATGGTATAAGTCATGCTATACTGTAAAAGGATAACGGTATCTACCATGCTATACTGTAAAATGATAATGGTATTAGTCATGCTATACTGTAAAAGGATAACGGTATCTACCATGCTATACTGTAAAAGGATAACGGTATCTACCATGCTATACTGTAAAAGGATAACGTATTAGTCATGCTATACTGTAAAAGGATAACGGTATCTACCATGCTATACTGTAAAAGGATAACGGTATCTACCATGCTATACTGTAAAAGGATAACGTATTAGTCATGCTATACTGTAAAAGGATAACGGTATTAGTCATGCTATACTGTAAAAGGATAATGGTATTAGTCATGCTATACTGTAAAAGGATAATGGTCTCTACCATGCTATACTGTAAAAGGATAATGGTATCTACCATGCTATACTGTAAAAGGATAATGGTATCTACCATGCTATACTGTAAAAGGATAATGGTATCTACCATGCTATACTGTAAAATGATAACGGTATTAGTCATGCTATACATTCTTTTGACCGGTAGTGAGTGAGTATGTACAGTGGCTTGCGAAAGTATTCATCCCCTTGGCATTTTTCCTATTTTGTTGCCTTACAACCTGGACTTAAAATAGATTTTTTGGGGGGGGTTTGTATCATTTGATTTACACAACATGCCGACCACCTTGAAGATGCAAAATATTTTTTATTGTGAAACAAACAAATATTCACACCCCCCAAAGTCAATACTTTGTAGAACCACCTTTTGCAGCAATTACAGCTGCAAGTCTCTTGGGGTGTGTCTCTATAAGCTTGGCACAGCTAGACCACTTGGATTTTTGCCCATTTTTCAAGGCAAAACTGCTCCAGCTCCTTCAAGTTGGATGGGTTCCTCTGATGTACAGCAATTTTTAAGTCATACCACAGATTCTCAATTGGATTGAGGTCTGGGCTTTGACTAGGCCATTCCAAGACATTTAAATGTTTAAACCACTCGAGTGTTGCTTCAGCAGTATGCTTAGGGTCATTGTCCTGCTGGAAGGTGAACCTCCGTCCCAGTCTCAAATCTCTGGAAGACAAACAGGTTTACCTCAAGAATTTCTTATTCTTCTTTATTCCAGACATAGCATTTTCCTTGATGGCCAAAAAGCAACATTTTAGTCTCATCTGACCAGAGTACCTTCTTCCATGTTTGGGGTGTCTCCCACATGCCTTTTGGCGAACACCAAATGTGTTGGCTTATTTTTTTCTTTAAGCAATGGCTTTTTTTCTTGCCACTCTTCCGTAAAGCCCAGCTTTGTGGAGTGTACGACTTAAAGTGGTCCTATGGACAGATACTCCAATCTCCGGTGTGGAGCTTTGCAGCTCCTTCAGGGTTATCTTTGGTCTCTTTGTTGGCTCTCTGATTAATGCCCTCCTTGCCTGGTCCGTGAGTTTCGGATATTATTTTATAACCCAACCCTGATCTGTACTTCTCCACAACTTTGTCCCTAACCTGTTTTTAGAGCTCCTTGGTCTTCATAGTACCGCTTGCTTGGTGGTACCCCTTGCTTAGATGTGTTGCAGACTCCGCGGCCTTTCAGAACAGGTGTGTGTATATACACTGAGATCATGTGACAGATCATGTGACAATTAGATTGCACACAGGTGGACTTCAACAAATTATGTGACTTCTGAATGTATTTGGTTGCACCAGATCTTATTTAGGGGCTTCATAGCAAAGGGGGTGAATACATATGCACGCACCACTTTTCCGAATTTCTTTTTAGAATTTTTTAAAACAAGTTATTTGTTTTATTTCACTTCACCAATTTGGACTATTTTGCGTCGTCCATTACATGAAATCCAAATAAAAATCTATTTATATTACAGGTTGTAATGCAACAAAATAGGACAAACGCCAAGGGGTGAATACTTTTGAAAGGCACTGTATTATATATAACATATATACATATAGACCAATTTAACCAGACTCCATAGGGTCGAGACCAATTTAACCAGACTCCATAGGGTCGAGACCAATTTAACCAGACTCCATAGGGTCGAGACCAATTTAACCAGACTCCCTACGGTCTGAGACCAATTTAACCAGACTCCCTACGGTCTGAGACCAATTTAACCAGACTCCATAAGGGTCGAGACCAATTTAACCAGACTCCATAAGGGTCGAGACCAATTTAACCAGACTCCATAGGTGTCGAGACCAATTTAACCAGACTCCATAGGCTCGAGACCAATTTAACCAGACTCCATAGGGTCGAGACCAATTTAACCAGACTCCATAGTGTCGAGACTAATTTAACCAGACTCCATACGGTCCGAGACCAATTTAACCAGACTCCATAGGGTTCGAAACCAATTTAACCAGACTCCATAGGGGTCGAGACCAATTTAACCAGACTCCATAGGGTCGAGACCAATTTAACCAGACTCCATAGGGTCGAGACCAATTTAACCAGACTCCATAAGGGTCGAGACCAATTTAACCAGACTCCATAAGGGTCGAGACCAATTTAACCAGACTCCATAGGGTTGAGACCAATTTAACCAGACTCCATAAGGGTTGAGACCAATTTAACCAGACTCCATAGGGTTGAGACCAATTTAACCAGACTCCATAGTGTCCGAGATCAATTTAACCAGACTCCATAGGGGTCGAGACCAATTTAACCAGACTCCATAGGGTCGAGACCAATTTAACCAGACTCCATAGGGTCGAGACCAATTTAACCAGATTCCATAGTGTCCGAGACCAATTTAACCAGACTCCCTAGGGTTCGAGACCAATTTAACCAGACACCATAGGGGTCGAGACCAATTTAACCAGACTCCATAGGGTCTGAGACCAATTTAACCAGACTCCATAGGGTCTGAGACCAATTTAACCAGCCTCCATAGGGTCTGAGACCAATTTAACCAGACTCCATAGGGTCTGAGACCAATTTAACCAGACTCCCTACGGTCCGAGACCAATTTAACCAGACTCCATAGTGTTCGAGACCAATTTAACCAAACTCCATAGGGGTCGAGACCAATTTAACCAGACTCCATAGTGTCCGAGACCAATTTAACCAGACTCCATAGTGTCGAGACCAATTTAACCAGACTCCATAGGGGTCGAGACCAATTTAACCAGACTCCATAAGGGTCGAGACCAATTTAACCAGACTCCATAGGGTCGAGACCAATTTAACCAGACGCCATAGGGTCGAGACCAATTTAACCAGACGCCATAGGGGTCGAGACCAATTTAACCAGACTCCATAGGGGTCGAGACCAATTTAACCAGACTCCATAGGGGTCGAGACCAATTTAACCAGACGCCATAGGGTCGAGACCAATTTAACCAGACTCCATAGTGTCGAGACCAATTTAACCAGACTCCATAGGGTCGAGACCAATTTAACCTGACTCCATAGGGTCGAGACCAATTTAACCAGACTCCATAGGGTCGAGACCAATTTAACCAGACTCCATAGGGGTCGAGACCAATTTAACCAGACTCCATAGTGTCGAGACCAATTTAACCAGACTCCATAGTGTCTGAGACCAATTTAACCAGACTCCATAGGGTTCGAGACCAATTTAACCAAACTCCATAGGGTTCGAGACCAATTTAACCAGACACCATAGGGGTCGAGACCAATTTAACTAGACTCCATAGGGTCTGAGACCAATTTAATCAGACTCCCTAGGGTCTGAGACCAATTTAACCAGACTCCCTAGGGTCTGAGACCAATTTAACCAGACTCCATAGGGTCTGAGACCAATTTAACCAGACTCCATAGTGTCTGAGACCAATTTAACCAGACTCCCTACGGTCTGAGACCAATTTAACCAAACTCCATAGGGTCCGAGACCAATTTAACCAGACTCCATAGGGGTCGAGACCAATTTAACCAGACTCCATAGTGTCCGAGACCAATTTAACCAGACTCCATAGGGGTCGAGACCAATTTAACCAGACTCCATAGGGTCGAGACCAATTTAACCAGACTCCATAAGGGTCGGGACCAATTTAACAAGACTCCATAAGGGTCGAGACCAATTTAACCAGACTCCATAGTGTCCGAGACCAATTTAACCAGACTCCATAGGGTTCGAGACCAATTTAACCAGACTCCATAGGGTCTGTCGAGTAGGCTGAACAATTGATGTCCCTACAATGAGGGAGGTAAAATCAGATAGATACAGAGAGAGTGGGATTATTTGTGTGTACTCACAGTGAAGACAGTGACGTCCTTCCTGGTCCGTATCTCCTCCACGAAACCCAGTGGTTTGCCTGAAGGGACGGGTATAGTCCCCAGGACAGAGACGACTAGAGAGTCCAGGGTCTGTCTGACTGACCTGATGAACGCCTGGCTGAACAGCTCCATTTTACCAACCTCATCTATGATGAACACCTGACGGTCGCTACTGCATGAAGAGTCAAGCTACACAGAGAGAGAGAGAGGTTAGAGACAACACTCACCACAAACACAGAGAGAGAGAGAGAGGTTAGAGACATCACTCACCACAAACACACAGAGAGAGAGAGCGGTTAGAGACATCACTCACCACAAACACAGAGAGAGAGAGAGGTTAGAGACAACACTCACCACAAACACAGAGAGAGAGAGAGGTTAGAGACATCACTCACCACAAACACAGAGAGAGAAAGAGGTTCGAGACATCACTCACCACAAACACACAGAGAGAGAGAGAGGTTAGAGACATCACTCACCACAAACACAGAGAGAGAGAGAGAGGTTAGAGACATCACTCACCACAAACACACAGAGAGAGAGAGGTTAGAGACATCACTCACCACAAACACAGAGAGAGAGAGAGGTTAGAGACAACACTCACCACAAACACAGAGAGAGAGAGAGGTTAGAGACATCACTCACCACAAACACAGAGAGAGAAAGAGGTTCGAGACATCACTCACCACAAACACACAGAGAGAGAGAGAGGTTAGAGACATCACTCACCACAAACACAGAGAGAGAGAGAGAGGTTAGAGACATCACTCACCACAAACACAGAGAGAGAGAGAGAGGTTAGAGACAACACTCACCACAAGCTGCTGTGGGTCTACTCTACTACCAGAGCTGCTGAGGGTCTACTCTACTCTACTACCAGAGCTGCTGAGGGTCTACTCTACTCTACTACCAGAGCTACTGAGGGTCTACTCTACTCTACTACCAGAGCTGCTGTGGGTCTACTCTACTACCAGAGCTACTGAGGGTCTACTCTACTCTACTACCAGAGCTGCTGAGGGTCTACTCTACTACCAGAGCTACTGAGGGTCTACTCTACTACCAGAGCTGCTGAGGGTCTACTCTACTACCAGAGCTGCTGAGGGTCTACTCTACTACCAGAGCTGCTGAGGGTCTACTCTACTCTACTACCAGAGCTGCTGAGGGTCTACTCTACTCTACTACCAGAGCTGCTGTGGGTCTACTCTACTCTAGAGTAGACCCTCAGCAGAGAGCTGCTGTGGGTCTACTCTACTCTAGAGTAGACCCTCAGCAGCTCTGGTAGTAGAGTAGAGTAGACCCTCAGCAGCTCTGGTAGTACTCTACTACCAGAGCTGCTGTGGGTCTACTCTACTCTACTACCAGAGCTGCTGAGGGTCTACTCTACTCTACTACCAGAGCTGCTGTGGGTCTACTCTACTCTACTACCAGAGCTGCTGAGGGTCTACTCTACTACCAGAGCTGCTGAGGGTCTACTCTACTCTACTACCAGAGCTGCTGAGGGTCTACTCTACTCTACTACCAGAGCTGCTGAGGGTCTACTCTACTACCAGAGCTGCTGAGGGTCTACTCTACTACCAGAGCTGCTGAGGGTCTACTCTACTCTACTACCAGAGCTGCTGTGGGTCTACTCTACTCTACTACCAGAGCTGCTGTGGGTCTACTCTACTCTACTACCAGAGCTGCTGAGGGTCTACTCTACTACCAGAGCTGCTGAGGGTCTACTCGACTCTACTACCAGAGCTGCTGTGGGTCTACTCTACTCTACTACCAGAGCTGCTGAGGGTCTACTCTACTACCAGAGCTGCTGAGGGTCTACTCGACTCTACTACCAGAGCTGCTGAGGGTCTACTCTACTACCAGAGCTGCTGAGGGTCTACTCTACTCTACTACCAGAGCTGCTGAGGGTCTACTCTACTACCAGAGCTGCTGAGGGTCTACTCGACTCTACTACCAGAGCTGCTGAGGGTCTACTCGACTCTACTACCAGAGCTGCTGAGGGTCTACTCTACTACCAGAGCTGCTGAGGGTCTACTCTACTCTACTACCAGAGCTGCTGTGGGTCTACTCTACTCTACTACCAGAGCTGCTGAGGGTCTACTCTACTCTACTACCAGAGCTGCTGAGGGTCTACTCTACTACCAGAGCTGCTGAGGGTCTACTCTACTCTACTACCAGAGCTGCTGAGGGTCTACTCTACTACCAGAGCTGCTGTGGGTCTACTCTACTCTACTACCAGAGCTGCTGTGGGTCTACTCTACTCTACTACCAGAGCTGCTGTGGGTCTACTCTACTCTACTACCAGAGCTGCTGTGGGTCTACTCTACTCTACTACCAGAGCTGCTGTGGGTCTACTCTACTCTACTACCAGAGCTGCTGAGGGTCTACTCTACTACCAGAGCTGCTGAGGGTCTACTCTACTACCAGAGCTGCTGTGGGTCTACTCTACTCTACTACCAGAGCTGCTGAGGGTCTACTCTACTACCAGAGCTGCTGAGGGTCTACTCTACTCTACTACCAGAGCTGCTGAGGGTCTACTCTACTACCAAAGCTGCTGAGGGTCTACTCTACTACCAGAGCTGCTGAGGGTCTACTCTACTCTACTACCAGAGCTGCTGAGGGTCTACTCTACTACCAGAGCTGCTGTGGGTCTACTCTACTACCAGAGCTGCTGAGGGTCTACTCTACTCTACTACCAGAGCTGCTGAGGGTCTACTCTACTACCAGAGCTGCTGAGGGTCTACTCTACTCTACTACCAGAGCTGCTGAGGGTCTACTCTACTCTACTACCAGAGCTGCTGAGGGTCTACTCTACTCTACTACCAGAGCTGCTGAGGGTCTACTCTACTCTACTACCAGAGCTGCTGAGGGTCTACTCTACTCTACTACCAGAGCTGCTGAGGGTCTACTCTACTCTACTACCAGAGCTGCTGAGGGTCTACTCTACTCTACTACCAGAGCTGCTGAGGGTCTACTCTACTCTACTACCAGAGCTGCTGATGGTCTACTCTACTACCAGAGCTGCTGAGGGTCTACTCTACTACCAGAGCTGCTGAGGGTCTACTCTACTACCAGAGCTGCTGATGGTCTACTCTACTACCAGAGCTGCTGATGGTCTACTCTACTACCAGAGCTGCTGAGGGTCTACTCTACTACCAGAGCTGCTGTGGGTCTACTCTACTCTACTACCAGAGCTGCTGAGGGTCTACTCTACTCTACTACCAGAGCTGCTGAGGGTCTACTCTACTCTACTACCAGAGATGCTGTGGGTCTACTCTACTACCAGAGCTGCTGTGGGTCTACTCTACTCTACTACCAGAGCTGCTGTGGGTCTACTCTACTCTACTACCAGAGCTGCTGAGGGTCTACTCTACTACCAGAGCTGCTGAGGGTCTACTCTACTCTACTACCAGAGCTGATGTGGGTCTACTCTACTCTACTACCAGAGCTGCTGAGGGTCTACTCTACTCTACTACCAGAGCTGCTGAGGGTCTACTCTACTCTACTACCAGAGCTGCTGAGGGTCTACTCTACTCTACTACCAGAGCTGCTGAGGGTCTACTCTACTCTACTACCAGAGCTGCTGAGGGTCTACTCTACTCTACTACCAGAGCTGCTGAGGGTCTACTCTACTACCAGAGCTGCTGTGGGTCTACTCTACTCTACTACCAGAGCTGCTGAGGATCTACTCTACTCTACTACCAGAGCTGCTGTGGGTCTACTCTACTCTACTACCAGAGCTGTTGAGGGTCTACTCTACTCTACTACCAGAGCTGCTGTGGGTCTACTCTACTCTACTACCAGAGCTGCTGAGGGTCTACTCTACTCTACTACCAGAGCTGCTCAGGGTCTACTCTACTCTACTACCAGAGCTGCTGAGGGTCTACTCTACTACCAGAGCTGCTGAGGGTCTACTCTACTCTACTACCAGAGCTGCTGAGGGTCTACTCTACTACCAGAGCTGCTGAGGGTCTACTCTACTACCAGAGCTGCTGTGGGTCTACTCTACTACCAGAGCTGCTGAGGGTCTACTCTACTACCAGAGCTGCTGAGGGTCTACTCTACTACCAGAGCTGCTGAGGGTCTACTCTACTCTACTACCAGAGCTGCTGAGGGTCTACTCTACTACCAGAGCTGCTGAGGGTCTACTCTACTACCAGAGCTGCTGAGGGTCTACTCTACTACCAGAGCTGCTGAGGGTCTACTCTACTACCAGAGCTGCTGAGGGTCTACTCTACTCTACTACCAGAGCTGCTGAGGGTCTACTCTACTCTACTACCAGAGCTGCTGAGGGTCTACTCTACTACCAGAGCTGCTGAGGGTCTACTCTACTCTACTACCAGAGCTGCTGAGGGTCTACTCTACTCTACTCTACTACCAGAGCTGCTGAGGGTCTACTCTACTCTACTACCAGAGCTGCTGAGGGTCTACTCTACTACCAGAGCTGCTGAGGGTCTACTCTACTCTACTACCAGAGCTGCTGAGGGTCTACTCTACTACCAGAGCTGCTGAGGGTCTACTCTACTACCAGAGCTACTGAGGGTCTACTCTACTACCAGAGCTGCTGTGGGTCTACTCTACTACCAGAGCTGCTGAGGGTCTACTCTACTCTACTACCAGAGCTGCTGAGGGTCTACTCTACTACCAGAGCTGCTGAGGGTCTACTCTACTCTACTACCAGAGCTGCTGAGGGTCTACTCTACTCTACTACCAGAGCTGCTGAGGGTCTACTCTACTCTACTACCAGAGCTGCTGTGGGTCTACTCTACTACCAGAGCTGCTGAGGGTCTACTCTACTCTACTACCAGAGCTGCTGAGGATCTACTCTACTCTACTACCAGAGCTGCTGAGGGTCTACTCTACTACCAGAGCTGCTGAGGGTCTACTCTACTCTACTACCAGAGCTGCTGAGGGTCTACTCTACTCTACTACCATAGCTGCTGAGGGTCTACTCTACTCTACTACCATAGCTGCTGAGGGTCTACTCTACTCTACTACCAGAGCTGCTGAGGGTCTACTCTACTACCAGAGCTGCTGAGGGTCTACTCTACTCTACTACCAGAGCTGCTGAGGGTCTACTCTACTCTACTACCAGAGCTGCTGAGGGTCTACTCTACTACCAGAGCTGCTGTGGGTCTACTCTACTCTACTACCAGAGCTGCTGAGGGTCTACTCTACTACCAGAGCTGCTGAGGGTCTACTCTACTACCAGAGCTGCTGAGGGTCTACTCTACTCTACTACCAGAGCTGCTGAGGGTCTACTCTACTCTACTACCAGAGCTGCTGAGGGTCTACTCTACTCTACTACCAGAGCTGCTGAGGGTCTACTCTACTACCAGAGCTGCTGAGGGTCTACTCTACTCTACTACCAGAGCTGCTGAGGGTCTACTCTACTCTACTACCAGAGCTGCTGAGGGTCTACTCTACTACCAGAGCTGCTGAGGGTCTACTCTACTACCAGAGCTGCTGAGGGTCTACTCTACTCTACTACCAGAGCTGCTGAGGGTCTACTCTACTACCAGAGCTGCTGTGGGTCTACTCTACTCTACTACCAGAGCTGCTGAGGGTCTACTCTACTACCAGAGCTGCTGAGGGTCTACTCTACTCTACTACCAGAGCTGCTGAGGGTCTACTCTACTACCAAAGCTGCTGAGGGTCTACTCTACTACCAGAGCTGCTGAGGGTCTACTCTACTCTACTACCAGAGCTGCTGAGGGTCTACTCTACTACCAGAGCTGCTGTGGGTCTACTCTACTACCAGAGCTGCTGAGGGTCTACTCTACTCTACTACCAGAGCTGCTGAGGGTCTACTCTACTCTACTACCAGAGCTGCTGAGGGTCTACTCTACTCTACTACCAGAGCTGCTGAGGGTCTACTCTACTCTACTACCAGAGCTGCTGAGGGTCTACTCTACTCTACTACCAGAGCTGCTGATGGTCTACTCTACTACCAGAGCTGCTGAGGGTCTACTCTACTACCAGAGCTGCTGAGGGTCTACTCTACTACCAGAGCTGCTGATGGTCTACTCTACTACCAGAGCTGCTGATGGTCTACTCTACTACCAGAGCTGCTGAGGGTCTACTCTACTACCAGAGCTGCTGTGGGTCTACTCTACTCTACTACCAGAGCTGCTGAGGGTCTACTCTACTCTACTACCAGAGCTGCTGAGGGTCTACTCTACTCTACTACCAGAGATGCTGTGGGTCTACTCTACTACCAGAGCTGCTGTGGGTCTACTCTACTCTACTACCAGAGCTGCTGTGGGTCTACTCTACTCTACTACCAGAGCTGCTGAGGGTCTACTCTACTACCAGAGCTGCTGAGGGTCTACTCTACTCTACTACCAGAGCTGATGTGGGTCTACTCTACTCTACTACCAGAGCTGCTGAGGGTCTACTCTACTCTACTACCAGAGCTGCTGAGGGTCTACTCTACTCTACTACCAGAGCTGCTGAGGGTCTACTCTACTCTACTACCAGAGCTGCTGAGGGTCTACTCTACTCTACTACCAGAGCTGCTGAGGGTCTACTCTACTCTACTACCAGAGCTGCTGAGGGTCTACTCTACTACCAGAGCTGCTGTGGGTCTACTCTACTCTACTACCAGAGCTGCTGAGGATCTACTCTACTCTACTACCAGAGCTGCTGTGGGTCTACTCTACTCTACTACCAGAGCTGTTGAGGGTCTACTCTACTCTACTACCAGAGCTGCTGTGGGTCTACTCTACTCTACTACCAGAGCTGCTGAGGGTCTACTCTACTCTACTACCAGAGCTGCTGAGGGTCTACTCTACTACCAGAGCTGCTGAGGGTCTACTCTACTCTACTACCAGAGCTGCTGAGGGTCTACTCTACTCTACTACCAGAGCTGCTGAGGGTCTACTCTACTCTACTACCAGAGCTGCTGAGGGTCTACTCTACTACCAGAGCTGCTGAGGGTCTACTCTACTACCAGAGCTGCTGAGGGTCTACTCTACTACCAGAGCTGCTGAGGGTCTACTCTACTACCAGAGCTGCTGAGGGTCTACTCTACTACCAGAGCTGCTGAGGGTCTACTCTACTCTACTACCAGAGCTGCTGAGGGTCTACTCTACTCTACTACCAGAGCTGCTGAGGGTCTACTCTACTACCAGAGCTGCTGAGGGTCTACTCTACTACCAGAGCTGCTGAGGGTCTACTCTACTACCAGAGCTGCTGAGGGTCTACTCTACTCTACTACCAGAGCTGCTGAGGGTCTACTCTACTCTACTACCAGAGCTGCTGAGGGTCTACTCTACTACCAGAGCTGCTGAGGGTCTACTCTACTCTACTACCAGAGCTGCTGAGGGTCTATTCTACTCTACTACCAGAGCTGCTGAGGGTCTACTCTACTACCAGAGCTGCTGAGGGTCTACTCTACTCTACTACCAGAGCTGCTGAGGGTCTACTCTACTCTACTACCAGAGCTGCTGAGGGTCTACTCTACTACCAGAGCTGCTGAGGGTCTACTCTACTCTACTACCAGAGCTGCTGAGGGTCTACTCTACTACCAGAGCTGCTGAGGGTCTACTCTACTACCAGAGCTGCTGAGGGTCTACTCTACTACCAGAGCTGCTGAGGGTCTACTCTACTACCAGAGCTGCTGTGGGTCTACTCTACTACCAGAGCTGCTGAGGGTCTACTCTACTCTACTACCAGAGCTGCTGAGGGTCTACTCTACTACCAGAGCTGCTGAGGGTCTACTCTACTCTACTACCAGAGCTGCTGAGGGTCTACTCTACTCTACTACCAGAGCTGCTGAGGGTCTACTCTACTCTACTACCAGAGCTGCTGTGGGTCTACTCTACTACCAGAGCTGCTGAGGGTCTACTCTACTCTACTACCAGAGCTGCTGAGGATCTACTCTACTCTACTACCAGAGCTGCTGAGGGTCTACTCTACTCTACTACCAGAGCTGCTGAGGGTCTACTCTACTACCAGAGCTGCTGAGGGTCTACTCTACTCTACTACCAGAGCTGCTGAGGGTCTACTCTACTCTACTACCATAGCTGCTGAGGGTCTACTCTACTCTACTACCAGAGCTGCTGAGGGTCTACTCTACTACCAGAGCTGCTGAGGGTCTACTCTACTCTACTACCAGAGCTGCTGAGGGTCTACTCTACTCTACTACCAGAGCTGCTGTGGGTCTACTCTACTCTACTACCAGAGCTGCTGAGGGTCTACTCTACTACCAGAGCTGCTGAGGGTCTACTCTACGCTACTACCAGAGCTGCTGAGGGTCTACTCTACTCTACTACCAGAGCTGCTGAGGGTCTACTCTACTCTACTACCAGAGCTGCTGAGGGTCTACTCTACTACCAGAGCTGCTGAGGGTCTACTCTACTCTACTACCAGAGCTGCTGAGGGTCTACTCTACTCTACTACCAGAGCTGCTGAGGGTCTACTCTACTCTACTACCAGAGCTGCTGAGGGTCTACTCTACTACCAGAGCTGCTGAGGGTCTACTCTACTCTACTACCAGAGCTGCTGAGGGTCTACTCTACTCTACTACCAGAGCTGCTGAGGGTCTACTCTACTACCAGAGCTGCTGAGGGTCTACTCTACTACCAGAGCTGCTGAGGGTCTACTCTACTCTACTACCAGAGCTGCTGAGGGTCTACTCTACTCTACTACCAGAGCTGCTGTGGGTCTACTCTACTCTACTACCAGAGCTGCTGAGGGTCTACTCTACTCTACTACCAGAGCTGCTGTGGGTCTACTCTACTCTACTACCAGAGCTGCTGAGGGTCTACTCTACTCTACTACCAGAGCTGCTGTGGGTCTACTCTACTCTACTACCAGAGCTGCTGAGGGTCTACTCTACTACCAGAGCTGCTGAGGGTCTACTCTACTCTACTACCAGAGCTGCTGAGGGTCTACTCTACTCTACTACCAGAGCTGCTGAGGGTCTACTCTACTACCAGAGCTGCTGAGGGTCTACTCTACTACCAGAGCTGCTGAGGGTCTACTCTACTCTACTACCAGAGCTGCTGTGGGTCTACTCTACTACCAGAGCTGCTGTGGGTCTACTCTACTCTACTACCAGAGCTGCTGTGGGTCTACTCTACTCTACTACCAGAGCTGCTGAGGGTCTACTCTACTACCAGAGCTGCTGAGGGTCTACTCGACTCTACTACCAGAGCTGCTGTGGGTCTACTCTACTCTACTACCAGAGCTGCTGAGGGTCTACTCTACTCTACTACCAGAGCTGCTGAGGGTCTACTCTACTACCAGAGCTGCTGAGGGTCTACTCTACTCTACTACCAGAGCTGCTGAGGGTCTACTCTACTCTACTACCAGAGCTGCTGTGGGTCTACTCTACTCTACTACCAGAGCTGCTGTGGGTCTACTCTACTCTACTACCAGAGCTGCTGTGGGTCTACTCTACTACCAGAGCTGCTGTGGGTCTACTCTACTACCAGAGCTGCTGAGGGTCTACTCTACTACCAGAGCTGCTGTGGGTCTACTCTACTCTACTACCAGAGCTGCTGAGGGTCTACTCTACTACCAGAGCTGCTGAGGGTCTACTCTACTCTACTACCAGAGCTGCTGAGGGTCTACTCTACTACCAAAGCTGCTGAGGGTCTACTCTACTACCAGAGCTGCTGGGGGTCTACTCTACTCTACTACCAGAGCTGCTGAGGGTCTACTCTACTACCAGAGCTGCTGTGGGTCTACTCTACTACCAGAGCTGCTGAGGGTCTACTCTACTCTACTACCAGAGCTGCTGAGGGTCTACTCTACTCTACTACCAGAGCTGCTGAGGGTCTACTCTACTCTACTACCAGAGCTGCTGAGGGTCTACTCTACTCTACTACCAGAGCTGCTGAGGGTCTACTCTACTCTACTACCAGAGCTGCTGAGGGTCTACTCTACTCTACTACCAGAGCTGCTGATGGTCTACTCTACTACCAGAGCTGCTGAGGGTCTACTCTACTACCAGAGCTGCTGAGGGTCTACTCTACTACCAGAGCTGCTGATGGTCTACTCTACTACCAGAGCTGCTGATGGTCTACTCTACTACCAGAGCTGCTGAGGGTCTACTCTACTACCAGAGCTGCTGTGGGTCTACTCTACTCTACTACCAGAGCTGCTGAGGGTCTACTCTACTCTACTACCAGAGCTGCTGAGGGTCTACTCTACTCTACTACCAGAGATGCTGTGGGTCTACTCTACTACCAGAGCTGCTGTGGGTCTACTCTACTCTACTACCAGAGCTGCTGTGGGTCTACTCTACTCTACTACCAGAGCTGCTGAGGGTCTACTCTACTACCAGAGCTGCTGAGGGTCTACTCTACTCTACTACCAGAGCTGATGTGGGTCTACTCTACTCTACTACCAGAGCTGCTGAGGGTCTACTCTACTCTACTACCAGAGCTGCTGAGGGTCTACTCTACTCTACTACCAGAGCTGCTGAGGGTCTACTCTACTCTACTACCAGAGCTGCTGAGGGTCTACTCTACTCTACTACCAGAGCTGCTGAGGGTCTACTCTACTCTACTACCAGAGCTGCTGAGGGTCTACTCTACTACCAGAGCTGCTGTGGGTCTACTCTACTCTACTACCAGAGCTGCTGAGGATTGTAGGAGTAAATGAGATGTATAGGACAGCACATAGATGTATAAAATGGCTGAACATTAAAAATAGATCACAGTAATGAAAGGGAGACACATGGTCTGCTGACCTGACACTAATGAAAGGGAGAGAACACATGGTCTGCTGACCTGACACTAATGATAAAGAGATTCATAGTCAGCTGCTTCTACACAGAGGTTTATAGGACAGAATCTGCTGATTCCAATAAAGGCAAACAAAACAAAGAGTACATTGACACATTATGCTGACACACTAAAGATAGAGGGATCCATAGTCAGCTGCTTCTAAAAAGAAGGCCTATAGGGCTGAATCTGCTGATTCCAATGGGGGCAAAGTGCATTGACACATTGATGAAAGGAAGAGACACAGAATCTGCTGACACACTAGGATGGAGGGTCCGGCCACCATTGTAGTCTAGCTGAGAGCAGATGTGGGCGTTATTGGGCGTGAACAAGCGGGAAGCTTGAACTAGAGGATAGTGGTGGCGAATGACTTGAGAAGGGAGACTTCATTTGCATAAGGGATGGACATAGTGCTATGTGTGTATAAATATAGGAGCTAAGGCTCTGGGAAATGGGGGGGTGTTCCGCGGTGTGTGTGCCGCGGGGTGTGTTCCGCGGACATTCCAGATTGTGATACAATTTGTATTAAAAATCTTATTTGAGTTCACAAAGTTCTTGTAAGAGTTATATTTGAAGTGATTTTCTACGACAGGATCTACTCTACTCTACTACCAGAGCTGCTGTGGGTCTACTCTACTCTACTACCAGAGCTGTTGAGGGTCTACTCTACTCTACTACCAGAGCTGCTGAGGGTCTACTCTACTACCAGAGCTGCTGTGGGTCTACTCTACTCTACTACCAGAGCTGCTGAGGGTCTACTCTACTCTACTACCAGAGCTGCTGAGGGTCTACTCTACTCTACTACCAGAGCTGCTGAGGGTCTACTCTACTACCAGAGCTGCTGAGGGTCTACTCTACTCTACTACCAGAGCTGCTGAGGGTCTACTCTACTCTACTACCAGAGCTGCTGAGGGTCTACTCTACTACCAGAGCTGCTGAGGGTCTACTCTACTACCAGAGCTGCTGTGGGTCTACTCTACTACCAGAGCTGCTGAGGGTCTACTCTACTACCAGAGCTGCTGAGGGTCTACTCTACTACCAGAGCTGCTGAGGGTCTACTCTACTACCAGAGCTGCTGAGGGTCTACTCTACTCTACTACCAGAGCTGCTGAGGGTCTACTCTACTCTACTACCAGAGCTGCTGAGGGTCTACTCTACTCTACTACCAGAGCTGCTGAGGGTCTACTCTACTACCAGAGCTGCTGAGGGTCTACTCTACTACCAGAGCTGCTGAGGGTCTACTCTACTACCAGAGCTGCTGAGGGTCTACTCTACTCTACTACCAGAGCTGCTGAGGGTCTACTCTACTACCAGAGCTGCTGAGGGTCTACTCTACTCTACTACCAGAGCTGCTGAGGGTCTACTCTACTCTACTCTACTACCAGAGCTGCTGAGGGTCTACTCTACTCTACTACCAGAGCTGCTGAGGGTCTACTCTACTACCAGAGCTGCTGAGGGTCTACTCTACTACCAGAGCTGCTGAGGGTCTACTCTACTCTACTACCAGAGCTGCTGAGGGTCTACTCTACTACCAGAGCTGCTGAGGGTCTACTCTACTACCAGAGCTGCTGAGGGTCTACTCTACTACCAGAGCTGCTGTGGGTCTACTCTACTACCAGAGCTGCTGAGGGTCTACTCTACTCTACTACCAGAGCTGCTGAGGGTCTACTCTACTACCAGAGCTGCTGAGGGTCTACTCTACTCTACTACCAGAGCTGCTGAGGGTCTACTCTACTCTACTACCAGAGCTGCTGAGGGTCTACTCTACTCTACTACCAGAGCTGCTGTGGGTCTACTCTACTACCAGAGCTGCTGAGGGTCTACTCTACTCTACTACCAGAGCTGCTGAGGATCTACTCTACTCTACTACCAGAGCTGCTGAGGGTCTACTCTACTCTACTACCAGAGCTGCTGAGGGTCTACTCTACTACCAGAGCTGCTGAGGGTCTACTCTACTCTACTACCAGAGCTGCTGAGGGTCTACTCTACTCTACTACCATAGCTGCTGAGGGTCTACTCTACTCTACTACCAGAGCTGCTGAGGGTCTACTCTACTACCAGAGCTGCTGAGGGTCTACTCTACTCTACTACCAGAGCTGCTGAGGGTCTACTCTACTCTACTCCCAGAGCTGCTGAGGGTCTACTCTACTACCAGAGCTGCTGTGGGTCTACTCTACTCTACTACCAGAGCTGCTGAGGGTCTACTCTACTACCAGAGCTGCTGAGGGTCTACTCTACTACCAGAGCTGCTGAGGGTCTACTCTACTCTACTACCAGAGCTGCTGAGGGTCTACTCTACTCTACTACCAGAGCTGCTGAGGGTCTACTCTACTCTACTACCAGAGCTGCTGAGGGTCTACTCTACTACCAGAGCTGCTGAGGGTCTACTCTACTCTACTACCAGAGCTGCTGAGGGTCTACTCTACTCTACTACCAGAGCTGCTGAGGGTCTACTCTACTACCAGAGCTGCTGAGGGTCTACTCTACTCCCAGAGCTGCTGAGGGTCTACTCTACTCTACTACCAGAGCTGCTGTGGGTCTACTCTACTCTACTACCAGAGCTGCTGTGGGTCTACTCTACTACCAGAGCTGCTGAGGGTCTACTCTACTCTACTACCAGAGCTGCTGAGGGTCTACTCTACTCTACTACCAGAGCTGCTGAGGGTCTACTCTACTACCAGAGCTGCTGAGGGTCTACTCTACTACCAGAGCTGCTGAGGGTCTACTCTACTCTACTACCAGAGCTGCTGTGGGTCTACTCTACTCTACTACCAGAGCTGCTGAGGGTCTACTCTACTCTACTACCAGAGCTGCTGAGGGTCTACTCTACTACCAGAGCTGCTGAGGGTCTACTCTACTCTACTACCAGAGCTGCTGTGGGTCTACTCTACTCTACTACCAGAGCTGCTGAGGGTCTACTCTACTCTACTACCAGAGCTGCTGAGGGTCTACTCTACTACCAGAGCTGCTGAGGGTCTACTCTACTACCAGAGCTGCTGAGGGTCTACTCTACTACCAGAGCTGCTGAGGGTCTACTCTACTCTACTACCAGAGCTGCTGAGGGTCTACTCTACTCTACTACCAGAGCTGCTGTGGGTCTACTCTACTCTACTACCAGAGCTGCTGTGGGTCTACTCTACTACCAGAGCTGCTGTGGGTCTACTCTACTCTACTACCAGAGCTGCTGTGGGTCTACTCTACTACCAGAGCTGCTGTGGGTCTACTCTACTCTACTACCAGAGCTGCTGTGGGTCTACTCTACTCTACTACCAGAGCTGCTGAGGGTCTACTCTACTCTACTACCAGAGCTGCTGAGGGTCTACTCTACTACCAGAGCTGCTGTGGGTCTACTCTACTCTACTACCAGAGCTGCTGAGGGTCTACTCTACTACCAGAGCTGCTGAGGGTCTACTCTACTCTACTACCAGAGCTGCTGAGGGTCTACTCTACTACCAAAGCTGCTGAGGGTCTACTCGACTACCAGAGCTGCTGAGGGTCTACTCTACTCTACTACCAGAGCTGCTGAGGGTCTACTCTACTACCAGAGCTGCTGAGGGTCTACTCTACTACCAGAGCTGCTGAGGGTCTACTCTACTCTACTACCAGAGCTGCTGAGGGTCTACTCTACTCTACTACCAGAGCTGCTGATGGTCTACTCTACTACCAGAGCTGCTGAGGGTCTACTCTACTACCAGAGCTGCTGATGGTCTACTCTACTACCAGAGCTGCTGATGGTCTACTCTACTACCAGAGCTGCTGATGGTCTACTCTACTACCAGAGCTGCTGAGGGTCTACTCTACTACCAGAGCTGCTGATGGTCTACTCTACTACCAGAGCTGCTGTGGGTCTACTCTACTACCAGAGCTGCTGTGGGTCTACTCTACTCTAGTACCAGAGCTGCTGTGGGTCTACTCTACTCTACTACCAGAGCTGCTGAGGGTCTACTCTACTACCAGAGCTGCTGAGGGTCTACTCTACTCTACTACCAGAGCTGATGTGGGTCTACTCTACTCTACTACCAGAGCTGCTGAGGGTCTACTCTACTCTACTACCAGAGCTGCTGAGGGTCTACTCTACTCTACTACCAGAGCTGCTGAGGGTCTACTCTACTCTACTACCAGAGCTGCTGAGGGTCTACTCTACTCTACTACCAGAGCTGCTGAGGGTCTACTCTACTACCAGAGCTGCTGTGGGTCTACTCTACTCTACTACCAGAGCTGCTGAGGGTCTACTCTACTACCAGAGCTGCTGAGGGTCTACTCTACTCTACTACCAGAGCTGCTGAGGGTCTACTCTACTACCAAAGCTGCTGAGGGTCTACTCTACTACCAGAGCTGCTGAGGGTCTACTCTACTCTACTACCAGAGCTGCTGAGGGTCTACTCTACTACCAGAGCTGCTGTGGGTCTACTCTACTACCAGAGCTGCTGAGGGTCTACTCTACTCTACTACCAGAGATGCTGAGGGTCTACTCTACTCTACTACCAGAGCTGCTGAGGGTCTACTCTACTCTACTACCAGAGCTGCTGATGGTCTACTCTACTACCAGAGCTGCTGAGGGTCTACTCTACTACCAGAGCTGCTGATGGTCTACTCTACTACCAGAGCTGCTGATGGTCTACTCTACTACCAGAGCTGCTGATGGTCTACTCTACTACCAGAGCTGCTGAGGGTCTACTCTACTACCAGAGCTGCTGATGGTCTACTCTACTACCAGAGCTGCTGTGGGTCTACTCTACTACCAGAGCTGCTGTGGGTCTACTCTACTCTACTACCAGAGCTGCTGTGGGTCTACTCTACTCTACTACCAGAGCTGCTGAGGGTCTACTCTACTACCAGAGCTGCTGAGGGTCTACTCTACTCTACTACCAGAGCTGATGTGGGTCTACTCTACTCTACTACCAGAGCTGCTGAGGGTCTACTCTACTCTACTACCAGAGCTGCTGAGGGTCTACTCTACTCTACTACCAGAGCTGCTGAGGGTCTACTCTACTCTACTACCAGAGCTGCTGAGGGTCTACTCTACTCTACTACCAGAGCTGCTGAGGGTCTACTCTACTCCCAGAGCTGCTGAGGGTCTACTCTACTACCAGAGCTGCTGTGGGTCTACTCTACTCTACTACCAGAGCTGCTGAGGATCTACTCTACTCTACTACCAGAGCTGCTGTGGGTCTACTCTACTCTACTACCAGAGCTGTTGAGGGTCTACTCTACTCTACTACCAGAGCTGCTGTGGGTCTACTCTACTCTACTACCAGAGCTGCTGAGGGTCTACTCTACTCTACTACCAGAGCTGCTGAGGGTCTACTCTACTCTACTACCAGAGCTGCTGAGGGTCTACTCTACTACCAGAGCTGCTGAGGGTCTACTCTACTCTACTACCAGAGCTGCTGAGGGTCTACTCTACTCTACTACCAGAGCTGCTGAGGGTCTACTCTACTACCAGAGCTGCTGAGGGTCTACTCTACTACCAGAGCTGCTGTGGGTCTACTCTACTACCAGAGCTGCTGAGGGTCTACTCTACTACCAGAGCTGCTGAGGGTCTACTCTACTACCAGAGCTGCTGAGGGTCTACTCTACTACCAGAGCTGCTGAGGGTCTACTCTACTCTACTACCAGAGCTGCTGAGGGTCTACTCTACTACCAGAGCTGCTGAGGGTCTACTCTACTACCAGAGCTGCTGAGGGTCTACTCTACTACCAGAGCTGCTGAGGGTCTACTCTACTCTACTACCAGAGCTGCTGAGGGTCTACTCTACTCTACTACCAGAGCTGCTGAGGGTCTACTCTACTCTACTACCAGAGCTGCTGAGGGTCTACTCTACTACCAGAGCTGCTGAGGGTCTACTCTACTCTACTACCAGAGCTGCTGAGGGTCTACTCTACTCTACTCTACTACCAGAGCTGCTGAGGGTCTACTCTACTCTACTACCAGAGCTGCTGAGGGTCTACTCTACTCTACTACCAGAGCTGCTGAGGGTCTACTCTACTCTACTACCAGAGCTGCTGATGGTCTACTCTACTACCAGAGCTGCTGAGGGTCTACTCTACTACCAGAGCTGCTGAGGGTCTACTCTACTACCAGAGCTGCTGATGGTCTACTCTACTACCAGAGCTGCTGATGGTCTACTCTACTACCAGAGCTGCTGAGGGTCTACTCTACTACCAGAGCTGCTGTGGGTCTACTCTACTCTACTACCAGAGCTGCTGAGGGTCTACTCTACTCTACTACCAGAGCTGCTGAGGGTCTACTCTACTCTACTACCAGAGATGCTGTGGGTCTACTCTACTACCAGAGCTGCTGTGGGTCTACTCTACTCTACTACCAGAGCTGCTGTGGGTCTACTCTACTCTACTACCAGAGCTGCTGAGGGTCTACTCTACTACCAGAGCTGCTGAGGGTCTACTCTACTACCAGAGCTGATGTGGGTCTACTCTACTCTACTACCAGAGCTGCTGAGGGTCTACTCTACTCTACTACCAGAGCTGCTGAGGGTCTACTCTACTCTACTACCAGAGCTGCTGAGGGTCTACTCTACTCTACTACCAGAGCTGCTGAGGGTCTACTCTACTCTACTACCAGAGCTGCTGAGGGTCTACTCTACTCTACTACCAGAGCTGCTGAGGGTCTACTCTACTCTACTACCAGAGCTGCTGAGGGTCTACTCTACTACCAGAGCTGCTGTGGGTCTACTCTACTCTACTACCAGAGCTGCTGAGGATCTACTCTACTCTACTACCAGAGCTGCTGTGGGTCTACTCTACTCTACTACCAGAGCTGTTGAGGGTCTACTCTACTCTACTACCAGAGCTGCTGAGGGTCTACTCTACTACCAGAGCTGCTGTGGGTCTACTCTACTCTACTACCAGAGCTGCTGAGGGTCTACTCTACTCTACTACCAGAGCTGCTGAGGGTCTACTCTACTCTACTACCAGAGCTGCTGAGGGTCTACTCTACTACCAGAGCTGCTGAGGGTCTACTCTACTCTACTACCAGAGCTGCTGAGGGTCTACTCTACTCTACTACCAGAGCTGCTGTGGGTCTACTCTACTCTACTACCAGAGCTGCTGTGGGTCTACTCTACTACCAGAGCTGCTGTGGGTCTACTCTACTCTACTACCAGAGCTGCTGTGGGTCTACTCTACTACCAGAGCTGCTGTGGGTCTACTCTACTCTACTACCAGAGCTGCTGTGGGTCTACTCTACTCTACTACCAGAGCTGCTGAGGGTCTACTCTACTCTACTACCAGAGCTGCTGAGGGTCTACTCTACTACCAGAGCTGCTGTGGGTCTACTCTACTCTACTACCAGAGCTGCTGAGGGTCTACTCTACTACCAAAGCTGCTGAGGGTCTACTCTACTACCAGAGCTGCTGAGGGTCTACTCTACTCTACTACCAGAGCTGCTGAGGGTCTACTCTACTACCAGAGCTGCTGTGGGTCTACTCTACTACCAGAGCTGCTGAGGGTCTACTCTACTACCAGAGCTGCTGAGGGTCTACTCTACTCTACTACCAGAGCTGCTGAGGGTCTACTCTACTCTACTACCAGAGCTGCTGAGGGTCTACTCTACTCTACTACCAGAGCTGCTGAGGGTCTACTCTACTCTACTACCAGAGCTGCTGATGGTCTACTCTACTACCAGAGCTGCTGAGGGTCTACTCTACTACCAGAGCTGCTGATGGTCTACTCTACTACCAGAGCTGCTGATGGTCTACTCTACTACCAGAGCTGCTGATGGTCTACTCTACTACCAGAGCTGCTGAGGGTCTACTCTACTACCAGAGCTGCTGATGGTCTACTCTACTACCAGAGCTGCTGTGGGTCTACTCTACTACCAGAGCTGCTGTGGGTCTACTCTACTCTACTACCAGAGCTGCTGTGGGTCTACTCTACTCTACTACCAGAGCTGCTGAGGGTCTACTCTACTACCAGAGCTGCTGAGGGTCTACTCTACTCTACTACCAGAGCTGATGTGGGTCTACTCTACTCTACTACCAGAGCTGCTGAGGGTCTACTCTACTCTACTACCAGAGCTGCTGAGGGTCTACTCTACTCTACTACCAGAGCTGCTGAGGGTCTACTCTACTCTACTACCAGAGCTGCTGAGGGTCTACTCTACTCTACTACCAGAGCTGCTGAGGGTCTACTCTACTCCCAGAGCTGCTGAGGGTCTACTCTACTACCAGAGCTGCTGTGGGTCTACTCTACTCTACTACCAGAGCTGCTGAGGATCTACTCTACTCTACTACCAGAGCTGCTGTGGGTCTACTCTACTCTACTACCAGAGCTGTTGAGGGTCTACTCTACTCTACTACCAGAGCTGCTGTGGGTCTACTCTACTCTACTACCAGAGCTGCTGAGGGTCTACTCTACTCTACTACCAGAGCTGCTGAGGGTCTACTCTACTCTACTACCAGAGCTGCTGAGGGTCTACTCTACTACCAGAGCTGCTGAGGGTCTACTCTACTCTACTACCAGAGCTGCTGAGGGTCTACTCTACTCTACTACCAGAGCTGCTGAGGGTCTACTCTACTACCAGAGCTGCTGAGGGTCTACTCTACTACCAGAGCTGCTGTGGGTCTACTCTACTACCAGAGCTGCTGAGGGTCTACTCTACTACCAGAGCTGCTGAGGGTCTACTCTACTACCAGAGCTGCTGAGGGTCTACTCTACTACCAGAGCTGCTGAGGGTCTACTCTACTACCAGAGCTGCTGAGGGTCTACTCTACTACCAGAGCTGCTGAGGGTCTACTCTACTACCAGAGCTGCTGAGGGTCTACTCTACTACCAGAGCTGCTGAGGGTCTACTCTACTCTACTACCAGAGCTGCTGAGGGTCTACTCTACTCTACTACCAGAGCTGCTGAGGGTCTACTCTACTCTACTACCAGAGCTGCTGAGGGTCTACTCTACTCTACTACCAGAGCTGCTGAGGGTCTACTCTACTCTACTCTACTACCAGAGCTGCTGAGGGTCTACTCTACTCTACTACCAGAGCTGCTGAGGGTCTACTCTACTCTACTACCAGAGCTGCTGAGGGTCTACTCTACTCTACTACCAGAGCTGCTGAGGGTCTACTCTACTCTACTACCAGAGCTGCTGATGGTCTACTCTACTACCAGAGCTGCTGAGGGTCTACTCTACTACCAGAGCTGCTGAGGGTCTACTCTACTACCAGAGCTGCTGAGGGTCTACTCTACTACCAGAGCTGCTGATGGTCTACTCTACTACCAGAGCTGCTGAGGGTCTACTCTACTACCAGAGCTGCTGTGGGTCTACTCTACTCTACTACCAGAGCTGCTGAGGGTCTACTCTACTCTACTACCAGAGCTGCTGAGGGTCTACTCTACTCTACTACCAGAGATGCTGTGGGTCTACTCTACTACCAGAGCTGCTGTGGGTCTACTCTACTCTACTACCAGAGCTGCTGTGGGTCTACTCTACTCTACTACCAGAGCTGCTGAGGGTCTACTCTACTACCAGAGCTGCTGAGGGTCTACTCTACTCTACTACCAGAGCTGATGTGGGTCTACTCTACTCTACTACCATAGCTGCTGAGGGTCTACTCTACTCTACTACCAGAGCTGCTGAGGGTCTACTCTACTCTACTACCAGAGCTGCTGAGGGTCTACTCTACTCTACTACCAGAGCTGCTGAGGGTCTACTCTACTCTACTACCAGAGCTGCTGAGGGTCTACTCTACTCTACTACCAGAGCTGCTGAGGGTCTACTCTACTACCAGAGCTGCTGTGGGTCTACTCTACTCTACTACCAGAGCTGCTGAGGATCTACTCTACTCTACTACCAGAGCTGCTGTGGGTCTACTCTACTCTACTACCAGAGCTGTTGAGGGTCTACTCTACTCTACTACCAGAGCTGCTGAGGGTCTACTCTACTACCAGAGCTGCTGTGGGTCTACTCTACTCTACTACCAGAGCTGCTGAGGGTCTACTCTACTCTACTACCAGAGCTGCTGAGGGTCTACTCTACTCTACTACCAGAGCTGCTGAGGGTCTACTCTACTACCAGAGCTGCTGAGGGTCTACTCTACTCTACTACCAGAGCTGCTGAGGGTCTACTCTACTCTACTACCAGAGCTGCTGAGGGTCTACTCTACTACCAGAGCTGCTGAGGGTCTACTCTACTACCAGAGCTGCTGAGGGTCTACTCTACTCTACTACCAGAGCTGCTGAGGGTCTACTCTACTCTACTACCAGAGCTGCTGAGGGTCTACTCTACTACCAGAGCTGCTGAGGGTCTACTCTACTACCAGAGCTGCTGAGGGTCTACTCTACTACCAGAGCTGCTGAGGGTCTACTCTACTCTACTACCAGAGCTGCTGAGGGTCTACTCTACTCTACTACCAGAGCTGCTGAGGGTCTACTCTACTACCAGAGCTGCTGAGGGTCTACTCTACTCTACTACCAGAGCTGCTGAGGGTCTACTCTACTCTACTCTACTACCAGAGCTGCTGAGGGTCTACTCTACTCTACTACCAGAGCTGCTGAGGGTCTACTCTACTACCAGAGCTGCTGAGGGTCTACTCTACTACCAGAGCTGCTGAGGGTCTACTCTACTACCAGAGCTGCTGAGGGTCTACTCTACTACCAGAGCTGCTGTGGGTCTACTCTACTACCAGAGCTGCTGAGGGTCTACTCTACTCTACTACCAGAGCTGCTGAGGGTCTACTCTACTACCAGAGCTGCTGAGGGTCTACTCTACTCTACTACCAGAGCTGCTGAGGGTCTACTCTACTCTACTACCAGAGCTGCTGAGGGTCTACTCTACTCTACTACCAGAGCTGCTGTGGGTCTACTCTACTACCAGAGCTGCTGAGGGTCTACTCTACTCTACTACCAGAGCTGCTGAGGATCTACTCTACTCTACTACCAGAGCTGCTGAGGGTCTACTCTACTCTACTACCAGAGCTGCTGAGGGTCTACTCTACTACCAGAGCTGCTGAGGGTCTACTCTACTCTACTACCAGAGCTGCTGAGGGTCTACTCTACTCTACTACCATAGCTGCTGAGGGTCTACTCTACTCTACTACCAGAGCTGCTGAGGGTCTACTCTACTACCAGAGCTGCTGAGGGTCTACTCTACTCTACTACCAGAGCTGCTGAGGGTCTACTCTACTACCAGAGCTGCTGAGGGTCTACTCTACTACCAGAGCTGCTGTGGGTCTACTCTACTCTACTACCAGAGCTGCTGAGGGTCTACTCTACTACCAGAGCTGCTGAGGGTCTACTCTACTCTACTACCAGAGCTGCTGAGGGTCTACTCTACTCTACTACCAGAGCTGCTGAGGGTCTACTCTACTCTACTACCAGAGCTGCTGAGGGTCTACTCTACTACCAGAGCTGCTGAGGGTCTACTCTACTCTACTACCAGAGCTGCTGAGGGTCTACTCTACTCTACTACCAGAGCTGCTGAGGGTCTACTCTACTCCCAGAGCTGCTGAGGGTCTACTCTACTCTACTACCAGAGCTGCTGAGGGTCTACTCTACTACCAGAGCTGCTGTGGGTCTACTCTACTCTACTACCAGAGCTGCTGTGGGTCTACTCTACTACCAGAGCTGCTGAGGGTCTACTCTACTCTACTACCAGAGCTGCTGAGGGTCTACTCTACTCTACTACCAGAGCTGCTGAGGGTCTACTCTACTACCAGAGCTGCTGAGGGTCTACTCTACTACCAGAGCTGCTGAGGGTCTACTCTACTCTACTACCAGAGCTGCTGTGGGTCTACTCTACTACCAGAGCTGCTGTGGGTCTACTCTACTCTACTACCAGAGCTGCTGAGGGTCTACTCTACTACCAGAGCTGCTGAGGGTCTACTCTACTCTACTACCAGAGCTGCTGTGGGTCTACTCTACTCTACTACCAGAGCTGCTGAGGGTCTACTCTACTCTACTACCAGAGCTGCTGAGGGTCTACTCTACTACCAGAGCTGCTGAGGGTCTACTCTACTACCAGAGCTGCTGAGGGTCTACTCTACTACCAGAGCTGCTGAGGGTCTACTCTACTCTACTACCAGAGCTGCTGAGGGTCTACTCTACTCTACTACCAGAGCTGCTGTGGGTCTACTCTACTCTACTACCAGAGCTGCTGTGGGTCTACTCTACTACCAGAGCTGCTGTGGGTCTACTCTACTCTACTACCAGAGCTGCTGTGGGTCTACTCTACTACCAGAGCTGCTGTGGGTCTACTCTACTCTACTACCAGAGCTGCTGTGGGTCTACTCTACTCTACTACCAGAGCTGCTGAGGGTCTACTCTACTCTACTACCAGAGCTGCTGAGGGTCTACTCTACTACCAGAGCTGCTGTGGGTCTACTCTACTCTACTACCAGAGCTGCTGAGGGTCTACTCTACTACCAGAGCTGCTGAGGGTCTACTCTACTCTACTACCAGAGCTGCTGAGGGTCTACTCTACTACCAAAGCTGCTGAGGGTCTACTCTACTACCAGAGCTGCTGAGGGTCTACTCTACTCTACTACCAGAGCTGCTGAGGGTCTACTCTACTACCAGAGCTGCTGTGGGTCTACTCTACTACCAGAGCTGCTGAGGGTCTACTCTACTACCAGAGCTGCTGAGGGTCTACTCTACTCTACTACCAGAGCTGCTGAGGGTCTACTCTACTCTACTACCAGAGCTGCTGAGGGTCTACTCTACTCTACTACCAGAGCTGCTGAGGGTCTACTCTACTCTACTACCAGAGCTGCTGATGGTCTACTCTACTACCAGAGCTGCTGAGGGTCTACTCTACTACCAGAGCTGCTGATGGTCTACTCTACTACCAGAGCTGCTGATGGTCTACTCTACTACCAGAGCTGCTGAGGGTCTACTCTACTACCAGAGCTGCTGTGGGTCTACTCTACTACCAGAGCTGCTGTGGGTCTACTCTACTCTACTACCAGAGCTGCTGAGGGTCTACTCTACTACCAGAGCTGCTGAGGGTCTACTCTACTCTACTACCAGAGATGCTGTGGGTCTACTCTACTACCAGAGCTGCTGTGGGTCTACTCTACTCTACTACCAGAGCTGCTGTGGGTCTACTCTACTCTACTACCAGAGCTGCTGAGGGTCTACTCTACTACCAGAGCTGCTGAGGGTCTACTCTACTCTACTACCAGAGCTGATGTGGGTCTACTCTACTCTACTACCAGAGCTGCTGAGGGTCTACTCTACTCTACTACCAGAGCTGCTGAGGGTCTACTCTACTCTACTACCAGAGCTGCTGAGGGTCTACTCTACTCTACTACCAGAGCTGCTGAGGGTCTACTCTACTCTACTACCAGAGCTGCTGAGGGTCTACTCTACTCCCAGAGCTGCTGAGGGTCTACTCTACTACCAGAGCTGCTGTGGGTCTACTCTACTCTACTACCAGAGCTGCTGAGGATCTACTCTACTCTACTACCAGAGCTGCTGTGGGTCTACTCTACTCTACTACCAGAGCTGTTGAGGGTCTACTCTACTCTACTACCAGAGCTGCTGTGGGTCTACTCTACTCTACTACCAGAGCTGCTGAGGGTCTACTCTACTCTACTACCAGAGCTGCTGAGGGTCTACTCTACTCTACTACCAGAGCTGCTGAGGGTCTACTCTACTACCAGAGCTACTGAGGGTCTACTCTACTCTACTACCAGAGCTGCTGAGGGTCTACTCTACTCTACTACCAGAGCTGCTGAGGGTCTACTCTACTACCAGAGCTGCTGAGGGTCTACTCTACTACCAGAGCTGCTGTGGGTCTACTCTACTACCAGAGCTGCTGAGGGTCTACTCTACTACCAGAGCTGCTGAGGGTCTACTCTACTACCAGAGCTGCTGAGGGTCTACTCTACTACCAGAGCTGCTGAGGGTCTACTCTACTCTACTACCAGAGCTGCTGAGGGTCTACTCTACTACCAGAGCTGCTGAGGGTCTACTCTACTACCAGAGCTGCTGAGGGTCTACTCTACTACCAGAGCTGCTGAGGGTCTACTCTACTCTACTACCAGAGCTGTTGAGGGTCTACTCTACTCTACTACCAGAGCTGCTGAGGGTCTACTCTACTCTACTACCAGAGCTGCTGAGGGTCTACTCTACTACCAGAGCTGCTGAGGGTCTACTCTACTCTACTACCAGAGCTGCTGAGGGTCTACTCTACTCTACTCTACTACCAGAGCTGCTGAGGGTCTACTCTACTCTACTACCAGAGCTGCTGAGGGTCTACTCTACTACCAGAGCTGCTGAGGGTCTACTCTACTCTACTACCAGAGCTGCTGAGGGTCTACTCTACTACCAGAGCTGCTGAGGGTCTACTCTACTACCAGAGCTGCTGAGGGTCTACTCTACTACCAGAGCTGCTGTGGGTCTACTCTACTACCAGAGCTGCTGAGGGTCTACTCTACTCTACTCTACTACCAGAGCTGCTGAGGGTCTACTCTACTCTACTACCAGAGCTGCTGAGGGTCTACTCTACTACCAGAGCTGCTGAGGGTCTACTCTACTCTACTACCAGAGCTGCTGAGGGTCTACTCTACTACCAGAGCTGCTGAGGGTCTACTCTACTACCAGAGCTGCTGAGGGTCTACTCTACTACCAGAGCTGCTGTGGGTCTACTCTACTACCAGAGCTGCTGAGGGTCTACTCTACTCTACTACCAGAGCTGCTGAGGGTCTACTCTACTACCAGAGCTGCTGAGGGTCTACTCTACTCTACTACCAGAGCTGCTGAGGGTCTACTCTACTACCAGAGCTGCTGAGGGTCTACTCTACTACCAGAGCTGCTGAGGGTCTACTCTACTACCAGAGCTGCTGAGGGTCTACTCTACTCTACTACCAGAGCTGCTGAGGGTCTACTCTACTCTACTACCAGAGCTGCTGAGGGTCTACTCTACTCTACTACCAGAGCTGCTGAGGGTCTACTCTACTACCAGAGCTGCTGAGGGTCTACTCTACTCTACTACCAGAGCTGCTGAGGGTCTACTCTACTCTACTCTACTACCAGAGCTGCTGAGGGTCTACTCTACTCTACTACCAGAGCTGCTGAGGGTCTACTCTACTACCAGAGCTGCTGAGGGTCTACTCTACTCTACTACCAGAGCTGCTGAGGGTCTACTCTACTACCAGAGCTGCTGAGGGTCTACTCTACTACCAGAGCTGCTGAGGGTCTACTCTACTACCAGAGCTGCTGTGGGTCTACTCTACTACCAGAGCTGCTGAGGGTCTACTCTACTCTACTACCAGAGCTGCTGAGGGTCTACTCTACTACCAGAGCTGCTGAGGGTCTACTCTACTCTACTACCAGAGCTGCTGAGGGTCTACTCTACTCTACTACCAGAGCTGCTGAGGGTCTACTCTACTCTACTACCAGAGCTGCTGAGGGTCTACTCTACTACCAGAGCTGCTGAGGGTCTACTCTACTACCAGAGCTGCTGAGGGTCTACTCTACTCTACTACCAGAGCTGCTGAGGGTCTACTCTACTCTACTACCAGAGCTGCTGAGGGTCTACTCTACTCTACTACCAGAGCTGCTGAGGGTCTACTCTACTACCAGAGCTGCTGAGGGTCTACTCTACTCTACTACCAGAGCTGCTGAGGGTCTACTCTACTCTACTACCAGAGCTGCTGAGGGTCTACTCTACTACCAGAGCTGCTGAGGGTCTACTCTACTACCAGAGCTGCTGAGGGTCTACTCTACTCTACTACCAGAGCTGCTGAGGGTCTACTCTACTACCAGAGCTGCTGAGGGTCTACTCTACTCTACTACCAGAGCTGCTGAGGGTCTACTCTACTCTACTACCAGAGCTGCTGAGGGTCTACTCTACTACCAGAGCTGCTGTGGGTCTACTCTACTCTACTACCAGAGCTGCTGAGGGTCTACTCTACTACCAGAGCTGCTGAGGGTCTACTCTACTACCAGAGCTGCTGAGGGTCTACTCTACTCTACTACCAGAGCTGCTGAGGGTCTACTCTACTCTACTACCAGAGCTGCTGAGGGTCTACTCTACTCTACTACCAGAGCTGCTGAGGGTCTACTCTACTCTACTACCAGAGCTGCTGAGGGTCTACTCTACTACCAGAGCTGCTGAGGGTCTACTCTACTCTACTACCAGAGCTGCTGAGGGTCTACTCTACTCTACTACCAGAGCTGCTGAGGGTCTACTCTACTACCAGAGCTGCTGGGGGTCTACTCTACTCTACTCCCAGAGCTGCTGAGGGTCTACTCTACTACCAGAGCTGCTGAGGGTCTACTCTACTACCAGAGCTGCTGTGGGTCTACTCTACTCTACTACCAGAGCTGCTGTGGGTCTACTCTACTACCAGAGCTGCTGAGAGTCTACTCTACTACCAGAGCTGCTGAGGGTCTACTCTACTCTACTACCAGAGCTGCTGTGGGTCTGGTCTACTCTACTACCAGAGCTGCTGTGGGTCTACTCTACTACCAGAGCTGCTGTGGGTCTACTCTACTCTACTACCAGAGCTGCTGAGGGTCTACTCTACTACCAGAGCTGCTGTGGGTCTACTCTACTACCAGAGCTGCTGAGGGTCTACTCTACTACCAGAGCTGCTGAGGGTCTACTCTACTCTACTACCAGAGCTGCTGTGGGTCTACTCTACTCTACTACCAGAGCTGCTGAGGGTCTACTCTACTACCAGAGCTGCTGAGGGTCTACTCTACTACCAGAGCTGCTGAGGGTCTACTCTACTCTACTACCAGAGCTGCTGTGGGTCTACTCTACTACCAGAGCTGCTGAGGGTCTACTCTACTACCAGAGCTGCTGAGGGTCTACTCTACTCTACTACCAGAGCTGCTGAGGGTCTACTCTACTCTACTACCAGAGCTGCTGAGGGTCTACTCTACTACCAGAGAATACCAAGAGTGTTTAAAGCTGTCATCAAGGCAAAGGGTGTCTACTTTGATTTGTTTAACTTTAACTTGTTACTACATGATTCCATATGTGTTATGTCATAGTTTTGATGTCTTCACTATTATTTTACAATTTAGAAAATAGTAAAAAATAAAGAAAGACCCTGGAATGAGTAGGTGTGTCCAAACCTTCGACTGGTACTGAATGAGGAAAATCACTGCTCACAACCCTGACATAGGAGGAAAATCACTGCTCACAACCCTGACATAGGAGGAAAATCACTGCTCACAACCCTGACATAGGAGGAAAATCACTGCTCACAACCCTGACATAGGAGGAAAATCACTGCTCACAACCCTGATATAGGAGGAAAATCACTGCTCACAACCCTGACATAGGAGGAAAATCACTGCTCACAACCCTGACATAGGAGGAAAATCACTGCTCACAACCCTGACATAGGAGGAAAATCACTGCTCACAACCCTGACATAGGAGGAAAATCACTGCTCACAACCCTGACATAGGAGGAAAATCACTGCTCACAACCCTGACATAGGAGGAAAATCACTGCTCACAAGCCTGACATAGGAGGAAAATCACTGCTCACAACCCTGACATAGGAGGAAAATCACTGCTCACAACCCTGACATAGGAGGAAAATCACTGCTCACAACCCTGACATAGGAGGAAAATCACTGCTCACAACCCTGACATAGGAGGAAAATCACTGCTCACAACCCTGACATAGGAGGAAAATCACTGCTCACAACCCTGACATTGGAGGAAAATCACTGCTCACAACCCTGACATAGGAGGAAAACCACTGCTTAGTTAAATAGTGCAATAATAACGTACGTTTCTGAAGAGAGGTAGAGCCAGGTTCTCAAACGATGGTACATCCACTACATACTGTCCAACAGTGTACTCTCTCCCTCCATGTGAAGCTACAGACTTCTCTCTGAACAGAACAAAGACAGCAGAGAAAACACATTAACACACAGGGGACTGTTTCCCAGACACAGATTAGGGCAAGTCCTGGACTGAAAATCACCACCAGACACAGATTAGCGCAAATCCTGGACTGAAAATCACCACCAGACACAGATTAGGGCAAGTCCTGGACTGAAAATCACCACCAGACAATTTACATTGACCCCCCTCCCCCTCGTGAACACTACTGCTACTTGCTGTTTGTTTGTTATCTATACATAGTCACTTCACCCCCACCTACATGTACAGATTACCTCAACAAGCCTGTACCCCTCGCACACTGACTCGGTACCGGTGGCCCCTGTATATAGCCTCCACATTGACTCGGTACCGGTGGCCCCTGTATATAGCCTCCACACTGACTCTGCACCGTAACACCCTGTATATAGCCTCCACATTGACTCTGTACCGTAATACCCTGTATATAGCCTCCACATTGACTCTGTACCGTAATACCCTGTATATAGCCTCCACATTGACTCTGTACCGTAATACCCTGTATATAGCCTCGTCTACTTGGTAAATATTTTCTTCTTCTTGAACTGCACTGTTGGTTAAGGGCTTGTTAGTAAGCATTTCACAGTAAAGTCTACACTTGTTGTATTCGGCGCATGTGACAAATAAAGTTTGATTTGAAAAGTAACAATAGAGAATGTACATTGAAAATGTTTTTTAGTCCTGAACTTGGCTTAATGTGTGTCTGGGGAACCGGCCCTTACAGAAATAGGTTGACCATTTTGGTTGATTGTGTAAAATATTGACCCGTGACTGAAGCCTACCTGACTCTGGACAAGAGTCCTCTCTGTCCGGTCACAGTGACGACGTCGAAACCGACCCTGCGCCTCCCCTCCCTGACCTCCTGGGTGTAGAAGCCCTCCACAGACACACCTGAAGACACCATTACGTCACAGGCCTTCTGCACCAGGGTGGTCTTACCCACACCTTCACAATAGAAGAGGGTCATGTCATATCCAAAATGAAGTAGTTTGTCTTCTTGGGGCCTTCAAACCATGACTATCAACAGAAATGTAATATTTGATCATAATGTAAAGTACTGATTCATAAACAGAGTTGTTTTATGTTAGTATTTGGCGAAGGTCACACCATTCACTTACAGAGAAAATCAGAATGCTCAGGATCTGCCTGGGATGCACGTTGTGTCTAGTTAACACAGCCACAAAGTCATAATTATGGCTAAACCCTCCCACTTCTAAAAATTATATTCTAAATGTGATTCTAAACCTAACCACACTGGTACATTTCTGCCTAACCCTATCCTTAAATTAAGACGAGCATGCAAACTTTTGTAGCCAATTTTGACTTTATGGCTTTGGAATCTGACTGTGTGTGTTATCCAGTGGAAACCAGGATACACCAGAGAGGAAGAGGCGAAGCGAGAGGGTTTACTTAAACCAAAATATGTCCAGGTAAAGCAGACCATTAATTATTAAGCAAGTGAGGGTGGTTTGTATGGGGGGCAATGAGGGTGTCAAATTGAAAATGAATAGCTATTTCAATACTTGAGGCTCATTTGATCTAATAGAAGTTGCGTATTGCTGAGGTTCTGTCGAGTCTAGGCTACGGATATAACCTGATGCACGTGACATCTAGGCTACGGATATAACCTGATGCACGTGACATCTAGGCTACGGATATAACCTGATGCACGTGACATCTAGGCTACGGATATAACCTGATGCACGTGACATCTAGGCTACGGATATAACCTGATGCACGTGACATCTAGGCTACGGATATAACCTGATGCACATGACATCTAGGCTACGGATATAACCTGATGCACGTGACATCTAGGCTACGGATATAACCTGATGCACATGACATCTAGGCTACGGATATAACCTGATACACATGACATCTAGGCTACGGATATAACCTGATACACGTGACATCTAGGCTACGGATATAACCTGATGCACATGACATCTAGGCTACGGATATAACCTGATGCACGTGACATCTAGGCTACGGATATAACCTGATGCACATGACATCCCGGCAACTTTGAGAAAAAACACACTATATCTGTTGTCCCTGTTGAAATTCGAGACGTCTATGAATATTCATTAGGCTAGCATCTCACTTGCCAATGAGTACAATTGTAAAATCAACAAATATTCAAAAAAAAGTATTCAAATAATGAGATGTATCCACCAATCCAAAGAGGAATAGGCGTGAGCTTGACAGCCCAGTGTTCAGCTCTGTGGACAGAAAAAAACTCATAGTTAGGCATCTTGTCATTTTATCCAAAGATTGTCTATTATATTGACAAGACTCGATTGACCACTAACAATGGAAATACATGTCCTCAAAGATGGAAGGCAGGGGTAAGGAGGCGAGATCAGGTAGGACAATTCTAGTCAATGAGAGGGCAGCTCCACAGGCCATAGAGATAGATAGAGGACTCATCTTTGTATCTGTGCCGTTGTAACATCTGTGACAGCATGGGCAGTACCTTTGAATCTCCATTTTGAAGTAGTCCATTTTCTTCTTCATTAGCTGATTGCTCCCAACTCCTAGGAATCCCCATCCAGTGTACTACTTTCAATTGGTGGAACCCCTCAATGGCAATGTCCATGCTAAAACCGGTTATATCCATGACAAGTCCGCTATTTCTACGACAACAGGCAGAACTCTGATATAAGTATATATTTTTTTAAGTTGCCAAAATGCCATGTGCGTCCACTTATAGCAGTGCATTCGTAACAAGTGAACTACTACAAAACGAATATTCGATCAAATAAGCCTCAAGTATCAAATTAGCAATACAACTTGTTTGGCACTCAATCACCTCCATACACACATTCCTCACTTTGTGGACAGATTTTGGGTGGAAGTCAACCTGTTGCTTCCTCTCGTATATCAAGTATCTCCAATAGGGTCTGACTCCAGCAGATACCTTCTCTAAGCTGGACACATTACATTTTTAACAATGCTTTTTTTCCTGATAAAAACTAATGAATTGCATCCGCCATTGGAGCCCAGTTTCATAATATTACCATATGTTGGCAATGAGACCTGCCCACGTTGCTGGTAGTTAAAATGTAAACAACAACAAATTACTAGAGCTAGTGTGTACTAGCTAGTTAGCGTGATACTAGCTAGCGTATACTAGATCTAGAGTGTATTAGTTAACGTATACTAGAGTTTGTGTGGTACTTAAAATAACGCCCAGGACCAGCGCTTTTGCGCCGACTGGTATGTGTGGAGCACACTACACCCTGCAACAAAGCTACTGACGGACTGCAGACCAACACACCATGTGAGATGTGCATGCGTACCATTTGGCCCAAAAGACCCTGTAGGTGTGATCGAGGCATTACGCCTTGATCACACTGACAGTTAATATTTCTGCAGAATGGTATGCAGCATCATAAGGATATGTGTGTTTATGCATACAGTTTGACATGTACGTTAGAAAGATCCAACCTATGCACCACACAGAACCTGCCTCTCCAACACAATGCAGAAAGTCAAACGCAGCGTTCCATTGGAAATACATGTATTTTTGGTGTACCCAACATGCAAAAACCCTGTCGGTGTGATCGAGGCGTTAAATCAAGACACTCAAGCGTCAGTTTACAAATTGTTTTAGGTATTAGCTGAACTACTGCTGTTACATTGTATTGTGTGGCATCATGTCTATAGCTAACGTTAGCTAGCAGCAGTCACAACTTCACAGCGTTTCTGAACAACTACCCGTGCCATGCTGTCTGCGTTGTGTTTTAAAAGGTTTGTTTTATAGTTACCCGGAGGTCCTGTTAGGAAAACGTGTTTGATCATTTCTGATTAAATGTTCTGTTTCACTGTTCACTACTTTTCTTCTCCTCACATCCGTAAACATGGGAGCCGCACATGTGCAGATTGAATTGGCATGACTCACTTAGGGGATTATATTAATGAACCCGGTTAGCGTGATATCATTCGATTTGGAACCGGGCTGCCTCCCGGGTGTGAGTCAGGTATTACGTTCTGGTCAAGTATTCTGTGTTTTCACATGCAAAAGTAATAAAAAAACGCTTTATCTGTCTTCCCAATGAAAACTAATTTGAAAATTCGAACATATATTTTATAGAAAAGAGATGTATGTTTCTGAACGATGCCCCCATGCTGCATTGTTGACAGATTACCGTTTGATTTGAACACGGCGCGCCTCCCTCACTGATTTCGCCCGGTCGCTCATGTGATGGGCCATAACCCGGTTCAACCCGGGGCAGTTTAATCGAATCCCCTCATTGACATTCATTGGGCAGGACCAGCACAAATAGTAGAAGGGGGAAGAGAGAATAATCAATTAATACTAATTGGAAGGGGTCTGTGTAAATGTGAATCCAATCCTCAGAATCCTGGAAAAAGTAAAGCAGTGTGAATACTTTCTGAAGGCACTGTATATCAATATTTGCGGATAAAGATGTTTCCACCGCTATTTCTTTCATAATTAATTTTATACACTCAAAAAGCTCCCATAATGTCTAGCATATTTAGTTTTATCAACATTTGAAAAGTTTACCGTTAGATTTGCTGTTTCCATCAGGCCTGTCTTGACATTTTTTTTATCCGACATGTACTTTGCTCACATAAAAAAGGTTATTGGAACCAATTACACTCACTGGAGTATCTAACGGCTTTGAAAAAGCACCCGGGAATTGAGCCACACAGTGGAAAGTGTCATAATACCCATACAACCTAGCGGTCAAACAAGGAAATGGTCCCAACATTTTTTTCACCACACCATATCCATTGTGGATTTCAGAAACACTTCAAATCAAATCACAATTTATTTGTCACATAAGCCGAATACCACAGGTGTAGTAGAACTTACAGTGAAATGCTGAATACCACAGGTGTAGTAGACCTTACAGTGAAATGCGGAATACCACAGGTGTAGTAGACCTTACAGTGAAATGCCGAATACCACAGGTGTAGTAGACCTTACAGTGAAATGCCGAATACCACAGGTGTAGTAGACCTTACAGTGAAATGCCGAATACCACAGGTGTAGTAGACCTTACAGTGAAATGCTGAATACAACAGGTGTAGTAGACCTTACAGTGAAATGCTGAATACCACAGGTGTAGTAGACCTTACAGTGAAATGCTGAATACAACAGGCGTAGTAGACCTTACAGTGAAATGCTGAATACAACAGGTGTAGTAGACCTTACAGTGAAATGCTGAATACAACAGGTGTAGTAGACCTTACAGTGAAATGCTGAATACAACAGGTGTAGTAGACCTTACAGTGAAATGCTGAATACAACAGGTGTAGTAGACCTTACAGTGAAATGCTGAATACCACAGGTGTAGTAGACCTTACAGTGAAATGCTGAATACCACAGGTGTAGTAGACCTTACAGTGAAATGCTGAATACAACAGGTGTAGTAGACCTTACAGTGAAATGCTGAATACAACAGGTGTAGTAGACCTTACAGTGAAATGCCGAATATCACAGGTGTAGTAGACCTTACAGTGAAATGCTGAATACAACAGGTGTAGTAGACCTTACAGTGAAATGCCGAATACCACAGGTGTAGTAGACCTTACAGTGAAATGCGGAATACCACAGGTGTAGTAGACCTTACAGTGAAATGCCGAATACCACAGGTGTAGTAGACCTTACAGTGAAATGCCGAATACCACAGGTGTAGTAGACCTTACAGTGAAATGCCGAATACCACAGGTGTAGTAGACCTTACAGTGAAATGCTGAATACAACAGGTGTAGTAGACCTTACAGTGAAATGCTGAATACCACAGGTGTAGTAGACCTTACAGTGAAATGCTGAATACAACAGGTGTAGTAGACCTTACAGTGAAATGCTGAATACAACAGGTGTAGTAGACCTTACAGTGAAATGCTGAATACAACAGGTGTAGTAGACCTTACAGTGAAATGCTGAATACAACAGGTGTAGTAGACCTTACAGTGAAATGCTGAATACAACAGGTGTAGTAGACCTTACAGTGAAATGCTGAATACCACAGGTGTAGTAGACCTTACAGTGAAATGCTGAATACCACAGGTGTAGTAGACCTTACAGTGAAATGCTGAATACAACAGGTGTAGTAGACCTTACAGTGAAATGCTGAATACAACAGGTGTAGTAGACCTTACAGTGAAATGCCGAATATCACAGGTGTAGTAGACCTTACAGTGAAATGCTGAATACAACAGGTGTAGTAGACCTTACAGTGAAATGCCGAATACCACAGGTGTAGTAGACCTTACAGTGAAGGTGCTTACTTACCAACAATGCAGTTTTAAGAAAAAAAGTGTTGAAGTATTTACTGAAGTAAAACATAAATAAATGAAATAAAAAATAATTAAGGAGCAACAATAAAATAACAGTAACAAGGCTATATACAGGGGGTTCTGTAACTGTGTCAATGTGCGGGGGCACAGGTTAGTCCAGGTAATTGAGGTAATATGTACAGTTGAAGTCGGAAGTTTACATACACCTTAGCCAAATACATTTAAACTCAGTTTTTCACAATTCCTGACATTTAATCCTTGTAAAAATTCCCTGTCTTAGGTCAGTTAGGATCACCACTTTATTTTAAGAATGTGAAATGTCAGAATAATAGTAGAGAGAATGATTTATTTCAGCTTTTATTTCTTTCATCACATTCCCAGTGGGTCAGAAGTTTACATACACTCAACTAGTATTTGTTAGCATTGCCTTTAAATTGTTTAACTTGGGTCAAATGTTTTGGGTAGCCTTCCACAAGCTTCCCACAATAAGTTCTAACCCTATTACAGGGGCTGAGTCACTGGCTTACCGGTGCTCTTCCATGCCGTCCCTAGGAGGGGTGCGTCACTTGAGTGGGTTGAGTCACTGACGTGATCTTCCTGTCTGGGTTGGCGCCCCCCCCTTGGATTGTGCCGTGGCGGAGATCTTTGTGGGCTATACTCGGCCTTGTCTCAGGATGGTAATTTGGTGGTTGAAGATATCCCTCTAGTGGTGTGGGGGCTGTGCTTTGGCAAAGTGGTGGGGTTATATCCTGCCTGTTTGGCCCTGTCCGGGGGTATCATCGGATGGGGCCACAGTGTCCCCTGACCCCTCCTGTCTCAGCCTCCAGTATTTATGCTGCAGTAGTTTATGTGTCGGGGGGCTAGGGTCAGTCTGTTATATCTGGAATACTTCTCCTGTTGTATCCGGTGTCCAGTGTGAATTTAAGTATGCTCTCTCTAATTCTCTCTTTCTCTCTTTCTTTCTCTCTCTCGGAGGACCTGAGCCCTAGGACCATGCCTCAGGACTACCTGGCATGATGACTCCTTGCTGTCCCCAGTCCACCTGGCCGTGCTGCTGCTCCAGATTCAACTGTTCTGCCTGCGGCTATGGAACCCTGACCTGTTCACCGGACGTGCTACCAGTCCCAGACCTGCTGTTTTCAACTCTCTAGAGACAGCAGGAGCAGTAGAGATACTCTTAATGATCGGCTATGAAAAGCCAACTGACATTTACTCCTGAGGTGCTGACTTGCTGCACCCTCGACAACTACTGTGATTATTATTATTTGACCATGCTGGTCATTTATAAACATTTGTACATCTTGGCCATGTTCTGTTATAATCTCCACCCGGCACAGCCAGAAGAGGACTGGCCACCCCTCATAGCCTGGTTCCTCTCTAAGTTTCTTCCTAGGTTTTGGCCTCTCTTAGGGAGTTTTTCCTACCCACCGTGCTTCTACACCTGCATTGCTTGCTGTTTGGGGTTTTAGGCTGGGTTTCTGTACAGCACTTTGAGATATCAGCTGATGTAAGAAGGGCTATATAAATACATTTGATTTGATTTGATTTTGGTCCATTCCTCCTGATAGATCTGGTGTAACTGAGTCAGGTTTGTAGGCCTCCTTGCTCGCACATGCTTTTTCAGTTCTGCTCACAAATGTTCTATAGGCTTGAGGTCAGGGCTTTGTGATGGCCACTCCAATACCTTGACTTTGTTGTCCTTTAAGCCATTTTGCTACAACTTTGGAAGTATGCTTGGGGTCATTGTCCATTTGGAAGACCCATTTGCGACCAAGCTTTAACTTCCCTACTGATGTCTTGAGATGTTGCTTCAATATATCCACATAATTTTCATGCCTCATGATGCCATCTATTTTGTGAAGTGCACCAGTCCCTTCTGCAGCAAAGCACCCCCACAACATGATGCTGCCACCCCCGTGCTTCACGGTTGGGATGGTGTTCCTCGGCTTGCAAGCCTCCCCCTTTTTCCTCCAAACATAACGATGGTCATTATGGCCAAAGAGATCAATTTTTTGTTTCATCAGACCAGAGAGGACATTTCTCCAAAAAGTACGATCTTTGTCCCCATGTGCAGTTGCAAACCGTAGTCTGGCTTTTTTAATGGTGGTTTTGGAGCAGTGGCTTCTTTCTTGCTGAGCGGCCTTTCAGGTTATGTCGATATAGGACTCGTTTTACTGTGGATATAGATACTTTTGTACCTGTTTCCTCCAAAATCTTCACAAGGTCCTTTGCTGTTGTTCTGAGATTGAACATTTGGAAATTGCTCCCAAGAGCGTCGGAGGCAGTGTAGTACGATTCGATCTTAGTCCTGTATTTATGCGTTGCCTTTTTGATGGTTCATCGGAGGGCATAGCGGGATTTCTTATAAGCTTCCGGGTTAGAGTCCCGCTCCTTGAAAGCAGCAGCTCTATTCTTTAGCTCAGTGCGGATGAAGCCAGTGATTGATGTGGTGTACTCCTCAATTCCATCAGAAGAATCACAGAACAAATTCCAGTCTGTGCTGGCCAAACAGTCCTGTAACTTAGCATCTGCATCATCTGACCACTTCCCTATTGAGCTGGTGCTTCCTGCTTTCATTTTTGCTTGTAAGCAGGAATCAGGATAGAGTTATGGCCAGATTGCCAAATGGAGGGTGAGGGAGAGCTTTGTACGCGTCTCCGTGTGTGAAGTAAAGGCGGTAAAGGCTTTACTCTGGTTGCACATGTAACATGCGGGTAGAAATTAGGTCAAACAGATTTAAGTTTCCCTGCATTAAAGTCACCGGCCACTAGGAGTGCCGCCTCTGGATGAACATTGTCTTGTTTGCTTATGGCCTTATACAGCTCGTTGAGTGCCGTCTTAGTGCCAGCATCGGTTTGTGGTGGTAAATAGACAGCTATGAAAAATATAGATGAAAACTCTCTTGGTAAATAGTGTGGTCTACAGCTTATCATGAGATACTCTACCTCAGGCGAGCAAAACCTTGAGACTTCCTTAATATTAGATTTTGTGCACCAGCTGTTATTTACAAAGAGACACAGACCACCCCCCCCCCTTGTCTTACCGGAGGCAGCTGTTCTATCTTGCTGATAGAACTAAAACCCAGCCAGCTGTATGTTATCCATGTCGTCATTCAGCCACGACTCGGTGAAACATAAGATATTACAGTTTTGAATGTCCCATTGGTAGGATAGTCTTTATCGGAGCTCATCCATTTTGTTATTTCATGATTGCACGTTGGCTAATAGGACTGATGGTAGATGGGGATAAGGTCTATGTTTCATGTAGACATCATGAAAGACTACAAATCCCTGCAGGCTCCTGCACGTCATCTGACACTTTTGCTGTCAGCCAGCTAGCTACTAGCTACCTTCATCCAAAACAAAATATATATTGAACATTTTAATTTAGTGTTCCATATTTTAACTGTCTTATTTATATATTTGGTCTTGTCTTGTACATAATACTATCCTAGCAGCTGTCAGATACTGTATTTATAATGTGCCAAGAATACTAGGTTGCAAAGAAGCTATATAGCTAGCTAACTAGCTACCTGATATTAGCAACATACCCTTATTTTACCAGATTCTCGTCTCCTTCAGCAGGCAGAGGTCTTTATTTAATCACTCATCATTTCTGCCAGCTACAAGGTCAAATATATTTCAATTCATGGAGTCAGAATGCACTTCTGTATTAAAACAATTCAAAACTAACTTGTTGACATGTTCTGTTGCAGATTCAAAGCTAACTTGTTGACATATTCTGTTGCAGATTCAAAGCTAACGTGTTGACATGTTCTGTTGCAGATTCAAAGCTAACTTGTTGACATGTTCTGTTGCAGATTCAAAGCTAACTTGTTGACATGTTCTGTTGCAGATTCAAAGCTAACGTGTTGACATGTTCTGTTGCAGATTCAAAGCTAACTTGTTGACATGTTCTGTTGCAGATTCAAAGCTAACGTGTTGACATGTTCTGTTTCAGATTCAAAGCCAGATCAACTCATTGCAGGATGTATCAATAATCCTATTTATTTGACAGGAATGCACCTGGTCACCCAGGAATCACCTCAAACACCTGAACTACAACAATTACATTGTTTTAAATAAATCAGAATAGTAAACGATGCATACATATGCCTTTTAAACATACCATCAAATATAAACGTCTGAATTTAAGTAAACATTCAATGATTTATTCATCAATGCCAGACACCTGGGCCATTGATGAGCACCATGTGAACTAGTATTACCATCAGAGAGTGAACAGACCCTTCTGCTTTTCCATTTGAGGAATTAGACCAGCACAAATAACACAACATGTAAAACAGCACATTGGGATTTTGGTGGGAGTTACAAATGGAGAAACAACTGGATATGTAGGGTAGGTTTGATGTAACATACTAGGTCAACTCCAGCAGAATGAGAAACAACGATGTGAAAGGTACTGAGTCTAGATGTTATACAGTCAGGAGAAGAACAGTTACTGAGTCCAGATGTTATCCAGTCAGGAGAACAGTTACTGAGTCTAGATGTTATCCAGTCAGGAGAAGAACAGTTACTGAGTCCAGATGTTCTCCAGTCAGGAGAAGAACAGTTACTGAGTCTAGATGTTATCCAGTCAGGAGAAGAACAGTTACTGAGTCTAGATGTTATCCAGTCAGGAGAAGAACAGTTCCTGAGTCTAGATGTTATCCCATCAGGAGAACAGTTCCTGAGTCTAGATGTTATCCAGTCAGGAGAACAGTTACTGAGTCTAGATGGTATCCAGTCAGGAGAAGAACAGTTACTGAGTCTGGATGTTATCCCATCAGCAGAAGAACAGTTACTGAGTCTAGATGTTATCCAGTCAGGAGAAGAACAGTTACTGAGTCTGGATGTTATCCCATCAGCAGAAGAACAGTTACTGAGTCTAGATGTTATCCAGTCAGGAGAAGAACAGTTACTGAGTCTAGATGTTATCCAGTCAGGAGAAGAGTTACTGAGTCTAGATGTTATCCAGTCAGGAGAAGAACAGTTACTGAGTCTAGATGTTATCCAGTCAGGAGAAGAACAGTTACAGAGTCTAGATGTTATCCAGTCAGGAGAACAGTTACTGAGTCTAGATGGTATCCAGTCAGGAGAAGAACAGTTACTGAGTCTAGATGTTATCCAGTCAGGAGAAGAACAGTTACTGAGTCTAGATGTTATCCAGTCAGGAGAAGAACAGTTACTGAGTCTAGATGGTATCCAGTCAGGAGAACAGTTCCTGAGTCTAGATGTTATTCAGTCAGGAGAAGAACAGTTACTGAGTCTAGATGTTATCCAGTCAGGAGAAGAACAGTTACTGAGTCTAGATGTTATCCAGTCAGGAGAAGAACAGTTACTGAGTCTAGATGTTATCCAGTCAGGAGAAGAACAGTTACTGAGTCTAGATGTTATCCAGTCAGGAGAAGAACAGTTACTGAGTCTAGATGTTATCCAGTCAGGAGAACAGTTACTGAGTCCAGATGTTATCCAGTCAGGAGAAGAACAGTTACTGAGTCCAGATGTTATCCAGTCAGGAGAAGAACAGTTACTGAGTCTAGATGTTATCCAGTCAGGAGAAGAACAGTTACTGAGTCTAGATGTTATCCCATCAGGAGAACAGTTACTGAGTCTAGATGTTATTCAGTCAGGAGAAGAACAGTTCCTGAGTCTAGATGTTATCCAGTCAGGAGAAGAACAGTTACAGAGTCTAGATGTTATCCAGTCAGGAGAAGAACAGTTACTGAGTCTAGATGTTATCCAGTCAGGAGAAGAACAGTTCCTGAGTCTAGATGTTATCCAGTCAGGAGAAGAGTTACTGAGTCTAGATGTTATCCAGTCAGGAGAAGAACAGTTACTGAGTCTAGATGGTATCCAGTCAGGAGAAGAACAGTTACAGAGTCTATATGTTATCCAGTCAGGAGAACAGTTACTGAGTCTAGATGGTATCCAGTCAGGAGAACAGTTACAGAGTCTAGATGTTATCCAGTCAGGAGAAGAACAGTTACTGAGTCTAGATGTTATCCAGTCAGGAGAAGAACAGTTCCTGAGTCTAGATGTTATCCAGTCAGGAGAAGAACAGTTACTGAGTCTAGATGGTATCCAGTCAGGAGAAGAACAGTTACAGAGTCTAGATGTTATCCAGTCAGGAGAACAGTTACAGAGTCTAGATGGTATCCAGTCAGGAGAAGAACAGTTACTGAGTCTAGATGTTCTCCAGTCAGGAGAAGAACAGTTACTGAGTCTAGATGTTATCCAGTCAGGAGAAGAACAGTTACAGAGTCTAGATGTTATCCAGTCAGGAGAAGAACAGTTACTGAGTCTAGATGGTATCCAGTCAGGAGAAGAACAGTTACAGAGTCTAGATGTTATCCAGTCAGGAGAAGAACAGTTACTGAGTCTAGATGTTATCCAGTCAGGAGAAGAACAGTTACTGAGTCTAGATGTTATCCAGTCAGGAGAACAGTTACTGAGTCTAGATGTTATCCAGTCAGGAGAAGAGTTACTGAGTCTAGATGTTATCCAGTCAGGAGAAGAGTTACTGAGTCTAGATGTTATCCAGTCAGGAGGAGAACAGTTACTGAGTCTAGATGTTATCCAGTCAGGAGAAGAGTTACTGAGTCTAGATGTTATCCAGTCAGGAGAAGAGTTACTGAGTCTAGATGTTATCCAGTCAGGAGGAGAACAGTTACTGAGTCTAGATGTTATCCAGTCAGGAGAAGAACAGTTACAGAGTCTAGATGGTATCCAGTCAGGAGAAGAACAGTTACTGAGTCTAGATGTTATTCAGTCAGGAGAAGAACAGTTACAGAGTCTAGATGGTATCCAGTCAGGAGAAGAACAGTTACTGAGTCTAGATGTTATCCAGTCAGGAGAAGAACAGTTACTGAGTCTAGATGTTATCCAGTCAGGAGAAGAACAGTTACTGAGTCTAGATGTTATCCAGTCAGGAGAAGAACAGTTACTGAGTCTAGATGTTATCCAGTCAGGAGAAGAACAGTTACTGAGTCTAGATGTTATCCAGTCAGGAGAAGAACAGTTACTGAGTCTAGATGTTATCCAGTCAGGAGAACAGTTACTGAGTCTAGATGTTATCCAGTCAGGAGAAGAACAGTTACTGAGTCTAGATGTTATCCAGTCAGGAGAAGAGTTACTGAGTCTAGATGTTATCCAGTCAGGAGAACAGTTACTGAGTCTAGATGGTATCCAGTCAGGAGAACAGTTACTGAGTCTAGATGGTATCCAGTCAGGAGAAGAACAGTTACTGAGTCTAGATGTTATTCAGTCAGGAGAAGAGTTACTGAGTCTAGATGTTATCCCATCAGGAGAACAGTTCCTGAGTCTAGATGTTATCCAGTCAGGAGAAGAACAGTTCCTGAGTCTAGATGTTATCCAGTCAGGAGAAGAACAGTTACTGAGTCTAGATGTTATTCAGTCAGGAGAAGAACAGTTACTGAGTCTAGATGTTCTCCAGTCAGGAGAAGAACAGTTACTGAGTCTAGATGTTATCCAGTCAGGAGAAGAACAGTTACAGAGTCTAGATGTTATCCAGTCAGGAGAAGAGTTACTGAGTCTAGATGTTATCCAGTCAGGAGAAGAACAGTTACAGAGTCTAGATGTTATCCAGTCAGGAGAAGAGTTACTGAGTCTAGATGTTATCCAGTCAGGAGAAGAGTTACTGAGTCTAGATGTTATCCCATCAGGAGAACAGTTCCTGAGTCTAGATGTTATCCAGTCAGGAGAAGAACAGTTGAAGGAAGCAGCATAGGGGAAATGGCTGAAGGTAGGGTGGGTTTATAGCGATAACATGGAGAGTTCCACAGTGTCTGAAGTTGAGGGACCATGAGGCATAAAAGGCATAGTGTGGAATAAGGGGTTGAAGGAAGCAGCATAGGGGAATAAGGGGTAGCTACATGGTGATAACATGGAGAGTTCCATAGTGGGGAATAAGGGGTAGCTACATGGTTGGCCATGGAATAAGGGGTAGCTACATGGTGATAACATGGAGAGTTCCATAGTGGGGAATAAGGGGTAGCTACATGGTTGGCCATGGAATAAACATAACATGCAGGTGTTCTTCGGCACCCCTTTTAGGTTGTTGTCACAAATATCCAGCCTGTGTCCACTCATCTTAGGGGCGGCAGCCTAGTGGTTAGAACGTTGGACTAGTAACCGAAAGGTTGCAAGTTTGAATCCCTGAGCTGACAATGTACAAATCTATTGTTCTGCCCTTTGAACAAGGCAGTTAACCCACTGTTTCTAGGCTGTCATTGAAAGTAAGAATTTGTTCTTAACTGACTTGCCTGGATTAAATAAATATAAAATATAGAAATACTGGGGTCTCAGCATGTGTTCCTTGATGTCATTTTGTCTCTGTTGCAGCATTCAAATTGTGGTCATGGTGTGTCTGTGAATCACAACATTAAAGATGATGAGTGATCACAACATTAAAGACAATGAGTGATCACAGCATTAAAGACAATGAGTGATCACAACATTAAAGACAATGAGTGATCACAGCATTAAAGACAATGAGTGATCACAGCATTAAAGACAATGAGTGATCACAGCATTAAAGACAATGAGTGATCACAGCATTAAAGACAATGAGTGATCACAGCATTAAAGACAATGTGTGATCACAGCATTAAAGACAATGAGTGATCACAGAATTAAAGACAATGAGTGATCACAGCATTAAAGACAATGAGTGATCACAGCATTAAAGACAATGAGTGATCACAGCATTAAAGACAATGAGTGATCACAGCATTAAAGACAATGAGTGATCACAGCATTAAAGACAATGAGTGATCACAGCATTAAAGACAATGAGTGATCACAGCATTAAAGACAATGAGTGATCACAGCATTAAAGACAATGAGTGATCACAGCATTAAAGATGATCACCTAAAGATGATGAGTGATCACACACAGCATTTCCACAGATATACAATACAACTTCAGCATTGAGGAAAGCATTTTGTTGACAACAAACCAGGTAGCACAAATATCTGGCTCAAATCTGGCCTGATTCAGGCATGTCAGATTTAAAACTGCTGGCCCGGGTCTGGCAGCCGGATCCGGCCAGAGTCCGAAGTGAATGACGGTACCGACTAGGCCCGAGTCATTCGGCCCAAATCTGGCAGCCTGAACTGAGCCAAAGTTTCCAAATTAGAGCCAGAATGTAGGTAGTAAGATTGTATTAAGCAGTAGCAGTAGCAGTAGTAGCAATAGCAGCAGTAGTAGTAGTAGTAGTAGTAGTAGTAGCAGTAGTAGCAGTAGCAGTAGTAGCAATAGCAGCAGTAGTAGCAGCAGTAGCAATAGCAGCAGTAGTAGTAGTCGTAGTAGCAGTAGCAGCAGTATTAGTAGCAGCAGTAGCAGCAGTAGCAATAGCAGCAGTAGCAATAGCAGCAGCAGTAGTAGTAGTAGTAGCAGTAGCAGCAGTATTAGTAGCAGCAGTAGCAATAGCAGCAGTAGTAGTAGTAGTAGTAGTAGCAGCAGTAGTAGTAGTAGCAGCAGTAGCAATAGCAGCAGTAGTAGTAGTAGTAGTAGCAGCAGTAGCAATAGCAGCAGTAGTAGCAGCAGTAGCAATAGCAGCAGTAGTAGTAGTAGTAGTAGTAGCAGTAGCAGCATTATTAGTAGCAGCAGTAGCAGCAGTAGCAATAGCAGCAGTAGCAATAGCAGCAGCAGTAGTAGTAGCAGTAGCAGCAGTATTAGTAGCAGCAGTAGCAATAGCAGCAGTAGTAGTAGTAGTAGTAGCAGCAGTAGTAGTAGTAGCAGCAGTAGCAATAGCAGCAGTAGTAGTAGTAGTAGCAGCAGTAGTAGTAGTAGCAGCAGTAGCAATAGCAGCAGTAGTATTAGTAGCAGCAGTAGCAGCAGTAGCAATAGCAGCAGTAGCAATAGCAGCAGTAGCAATAACAGCAGTAGTAGTAGTAGTAGCAGCACTAGTAGTAGTAGTAGCAGCAGTAGTAGTAGTAGCAGCAGTAGCAATAGCAGCAGTAGTAGTAGTAGTAGCAGCAGTAGTAGTAGTAGCAGCAGTAGCAATAGCAGCAGTAGTATTAGTAGCAGCAGTAGTAGCAGTAGCAATAGCAGCAGTAGCAATAGCAGCAGTAGCAATAACAGCAGTAGTAGTAGTAGTAGCAGCACTAGCAGTAGCAGCAGTAGTAGTAGTATTAGTAGCAGTAGCAGCAATAGCAGCAGTATTAGTAGCAGCAGTAGCAGCAGTAGTAGTAGTAGCAATAGCAGCAGTCGTAGTAGTAGTAGCAATAGCAGCAGTAGTAGTAGTAGTAGTAGCAGTAGCAGCAGTATTAGTAGCAGCAGTAGCAGCAGTAGCAATAGCAGCAGTAGCAATAGCAGCAGCAGTAGTAGTAGTAGTAGTAGTAGTAGTAGTAGCAGTAGCAGCAGTATTAGTAGCAGCAGTATTAGTAGCAGCAGTAGCAGCAGCAGCAGCAGTATTAGTAGCAGCAGTATTAGTAGCAGCAGTATTAGTAGCAGCAGTATTAGTAGCAGCAGTAGCAGCATCAGCAGAAATGGGCAGCAGGATGAGATAGCAGACCCGTAAAGATAAAAGACCAATAAGGTAGTAGTAGTAGTAGCAGAAATGGGCAGCAGGATGAGATAGCAGACCCGTAAAGATAAAAGACCAATAAGGTAGACGTGATTGATACTGTCAGCAGTAGCAGCAGTATTAGTAGCAGCAGTAGCAGCAGCAGCATCAGCAGAAATGGGCCGCAGGATGAGATAGCAGACCCGTAAAGATAAAAGACCAATAAGGTAGTAGTAGTAGTAGCAGAAATGGGCAGCAGGATGAGATAGCAGACCCGTAAAGATAAAAGACCAATAAGGTAGTAGTAGTAGTAGCAGAAATGTGCAGCAGGATGAGATAGCAGACCCGTAAAGATAAAAGACCAATAAGGTAGTAGTAGTAGTAGCAGAAATGGGCAGCAGGATGAGATAGCAGACCAGTAAAGATAAAAGACCAATAAGGTAGTAGTAGTAGTAGCAGAAATGGGCAGCAGGATGAGATAGCAGACCCGTAAAGATTAAAGACCAATAAGGTAGTAGTAGTAGTAGCAGAAATGGGCAGCAGGATGAGATAGCAGACCCGTAAAGATAAAAGACCAATAAGGTAGTAGTAGTAGTAGCAGAAATGGGCAGCAGGATGAGATAGCAGACCCGTAAAGATAAAAGACCAATAAGGTAGTAGTAGTAGTAGCAGAAATGGGCAGCAGGATGAGATAGCAGACCCGTAAAGATAAAAGACCAATAAGGTAGTAGTAGTAGTAGCAGAAATGGGCAGCAGGATGAGATAGCAGACCCGTAAAGATAAAATACCAATAAGGTAATAGTAGTAGTAGCAGAAATGGGCAGCAGGATGAGATAGCAGACCAGTAAAGATAAAAGACCAATAAGGTAGACGTGAATGATACTATCAGCAGTAGCAGAAATGGGCAGCAGGATGAGAGAGCCGTAAAGATAAAAGACCAATAAGGTAGACGTGATTGTGGGCAGCAGGATGAGAGAGCAGACCCGTAAAGATAAAAGACCAATAAGGTAGTAGTAGTAGTAGCAGAAATGTGCAGCAGGATGAGATAGCAGACCCGTAAAGATTAAAGACCAATAAGGTAGTAGTAGTAGCAGAAATGGGCAGCAGGATGAGATAGCAGACCCGTAAAGATAAAAGACCAATAAGGTAGTAGTAGTAGTAGCAGAAATGGGCAGCAGGATGAGATAGCAGACCCGTAAAGATAAAAGACCAATAAGGTAGTAGTAGTAGTAGCAGAAATGGGCAGCAGGATGAGATAGCAGATCCGTAAAGATAAAAGACCAATAAGGTAGTAGTAGTAGTAGCAGAAATGGGCAGCAGGATGAGATAGCAGACCAGTAAAGATAAAAGACCAATAAGGTAGACGTGAATGATACTATCAGCAGTAGCAGAAATGGGCAGCAGGATGAGATAGCAGACCCGTAAAGATAAAAGACCAATAAGGTAGTAGTAGTAGTAGCAGAAATGGGCAGCAGGATGAGATAGCAGACCCGTAAAGATAAAATACCAATAAGGTAGTAGTAGTAGTAGCAGAAATGGGCAGCAGGATGAGATAGCAGACCAGTAAAGATAAAAGACCAATAAGGTAGACGTGAATGATACTATCAGCAGTAGCAGAAATGGGCAGCAGGATGAGATAGCAGACCCGTAAAGATAAAATACCAATAAGGTAATAGTAGTAGTAGCAGAAATGGGCAGCAGGATGAGATAGCAGACCAGTAAAGATAAAAGACCAATAAGGTAGACGTGAATGATACTATCAGCAGTAGCAGAAATGGGCAGCAGGATGAGAGAGCCGTAAAGATAAAAGACCAATAAGGTAGACGTGATTGTGGGCAGCAGGATGAGAGAGCAGACCCGTAAAGATAAAAGACCAATAAGGTAGACGTGATTGTGGGCAGCAGGATGAGAGAGCCGTAAAGATAAAAGACCAATAAGGTAGACGTGATTGTAGTATTAGTAGCAGCAGTAGCAGTAGCAGGATGAGATAGCAGATCCGTAAAGATAAAAGACCAATAAGGTAGTAGTAGTAGTAGCAGAAATGGGCAGCAGGATGAGATAGCAGACCCGTAAAGATAAAAGACCAATAAGGTAGTAGTAGTAGTAGCAGAAATGGGCAGCAGGATGAGATAGCAGACCCGTAAAGATAAAAGACCAATAAGGTAGTAGTAGTAGTAGCAGAAATGTGCAGCAGGATGAGATAGCAGACCCGTAAAGATAAAAGACCAATAAGGTAGTAGTAGTAGTAGCAGAAATGGGCAGCAGGATGAGAGAGCAGACCCGTAAAGATAAAAGACCAATAAGGTAGTAGTAGTAGTAGCAGAAATGGGCAGCAGGATGAGATAGCAGACCAGTAAAGATAAAAGACCAATAAGGTAGACGTGATTGATACTATCAGCAGTAGCAGAAATGGGCAGCAGGATGAGAGAGCCGTAAAGATAAAAGACCAATAAGGTAGACGTGATTGTGGGCACCAGGATGAGAGAGCAGACCCGTAAAGATAAAAGACCAATAAGGTAGACGTGATTGTGGGCAGCAGGATGAGATAGCAGACCCGTAAAGATAAAATACGTGATTGATACTATCCTCTAATTGGTACCAACTTGGGTTTCCTTTTTGAACAGGCTCCGCTTAATAATTGATTCAGTGGCTCTTTCCTTGTTGACTGTTGACAGCTGTATAGAACACATTGTATTGATAAGATGCTCAAACTGAACTTAGTAGAGCTACACTCACCGACACAGGAGAAGCTTTATCCCTCATGCTGGCCCTGACCAAACCGCTAAGTTGTCCTCACTATAGCAGCACTTCTCCACATGGCTAGACTTCTAGTGGTCTTCTCCACATGGCCAGACTTCTAGTGGTCTTCTCCACATGGCTAGACTTCTAGTGGTCTTCTCCACATGGCTAGACTTCTAGTGGTTTTCTCCACATGGCTAGACTTCTAGTGGTCTTCTCCACATGGCCAGACTTCTAGTGGTCTTCTCCCCTTGGCCAGACTTCTAGTGGTCTTCTCCACATGGCTAGACTTCTAGTGGTCTTCTCCACATGGCTAGACTTCTAGTGGTCTTCTCCACATGGCTAGACTTCTAGTGGTTTTCTCCAAATGGCCAGACTTCTAGTGGTCTTCTCCACATGGCCAGACTTCTAGTGGTCTTCTCCACATGGCTAGACTTCTAGTGGTCTTCTCCACATGGCTAGACTTCTAGTGGTCTTCTCCACATGGCTAGACTTCTAGTGGTCTTCTCCACATGGCTAGACTTCTAGTGGTCTTCTCCACATGGCTAGACTTCTAGTGGTCTTCTCCACATGGCTAGACTTCTAGTGTTCTTCTCCCCTTGGCCAGACTTCTAGTGGTCTTCTCCAAATGGCCAGACTTCTAGTGGTCTTCTCCACATGGCTAGACTTCTAGTGGTCTTCTCCACATGGCTAGACTTCTAGTGGTCTTCTCCACATGGCTAGACTTCTAGTGGTCTTCTCCACATGGCCAGACTTCTAGTGGTCTTCTCCCCTTGGCCAGACTTCTAGTGGTCTTCTCCACATGGCTAGACTTCTAGTGGTCTTCTCCACATGGCCAGACTTCTAGTGGTCTTCTCCACATGGCCAGACTTCTAGTGGTCTTCTCCACATGGCTAGACTTCTAGTGGTCTTCTCCACATGGCTAGACTTCTAGTGGTCTTCTCCACATGGCTAGACTTCTAGTGGTCTTCTCCACATGGCCAGACTGATAGTGGTCTTCTCCACATCCTTGAAAAATGCCATAAGATCTGAAATAGACACCAAAGTCAACATACTGTACAAACAATTATCCTAGGCTAAGTAAACAGTACAACATACTTTTTTATCTACTACTGCGCTAACTAGCTAGTTAAATTGTAGTCAGTGGCTAGCTAAGACAGAGAAAGTGGACGGAAGAAGTTCAACACTTTATTAAATTAATTTCAGTACAGCACCTGGATTCATCATGGATTGGGTAAAGAAGGCCTCTGATCACGCTGGTGAACATGTACAGGAGCTTTCTGACGGAATTTGTAGTCTTCTTGAGGTTTTCTCTGTTTCTAATCAGCATTTCAATATTTTGACAGTAAATTGAGGTGAATATATTGATAAAAGTCACATTACAAGGTACTCAAAATGTCCCGCCAAGGTAAACCTACACCAAACACATACTTCATTTGAAGTGTTTGTCAAATTCACCCAGTGGAAAATGTTTGGGACCATTTCCGTGTTCGACCAGTAGGTTTTATGGGTATTAGAACACCGTGGGGCTCTGTAGGCTACCAGTGCAGTAAGTGCCACTGGCTGCTGGTCAGCTTTCTTGACTTGGACATTCATTTTTGCCAACACATGGCTAACCTTTGTTAAACCAGCTGCTCTTAGGCTTGGAGTTACCCCTCTATATAATAGGCTATGTTAGAGTTTACACTTCCTCTTCCAATTGTAACGTGTGGAGGTCAAAATAATGAACAATTAACTACCAAATCTATTCATTTTTAAATGTTGATTACTTCTGCTTTCTATGATCATTCACCTGATAATAAGACAATATTTGTTTGCTAACATATAATGGAGGTCCCTGCGTTGCCGGTTTGCTTATGGGGGGGGCAAGAAAAGGTTGAACAACCCCTGCTCTAAGCAAATACAAACATATCCTATAATACCATCCACATAGTATTCAGGAGATCCATGACTGAGGGGAGGCATCAAAATATCTCTCTACCTGCTCCATCTGGCATTGTGTAGTAGCCTTGTAGACTTGCATACTGAACGGCATTTCCATGCACAACTTCAGTAGTACGTAACTCATCAAAACACATTTCAATTATTTTCACAATTGAATGTATAGAAAAAACAACAGACGCGTTTGAATAACTTGGGAAAGAGATTTTAAACTAAAACAGTATCATACAGTCTTGCTTTTTGATAACTTATTCATATTAGGCAATTCCCAAACCCGCTCACATAGATAATAGTCTAACATGGAAGTAAATGATTCAATTAGCCCTTTGAATTGATGAATGATTGATACAACATTGAGTTTAGTCTAGTGCCGTACAGAATGAGATATTCAAATGGAGGTGTCCCGCCCGTCCAAACTCACAATGACTAACAGTATCTGCCTTCACACCATTGCTCTATCAGTAAACCAGATGTGGACTATGTCAGGGCCCATATGGATCAAGCATCATGGGCTGTGTTTACACAGGCAGACCAATTCTGATATCTTTTCCACTGATAGGTCTTTTGACCAATCACTTAGGATCTTTTCATATCAGATCATTTTCAAAACTGATCTGATTGGTGAAAATACCAATTAGTGAAACAAATATCAGAATTGGGCTGCCTGTGTAAACACAGCATTAGAGTAGGAGAACTGGTTTTGCCTTTAATATCACAATGATTAGGATTATATGGACAGGGAATATCTGACCCTAGATCAGAAGCACTACCTAGAGATGCTTGACACATTTGTCCCTAGGAAGCACCTTCTTCATGTGGGTCTTCTAGAAGGTGTATCCAGGGAGCTTGTTAACTACCAACTCAGAGACATGTTGGTACTCATTACTGAACCCCAGAGATCCCAGTTCATCTATAGCCTCTGTAGCTAGCTCTCCTGCCTCCTCAGTTAGCTCCTCTCCTGCCTCCTCAGTTAGCTCCTCTCCTGCCTCCTCAGGTAGCTCCACTTCTATATCTTCAGCCTTGTGGGACTCAGGTGAGGAGTTGTAGTCAGTAGAGATGCAGGTGTCTACAGAGTACCCCCTGTCTGGCCTACTGTTCTGAGTGTGGATGGAGTCAGTGTGGGTGTCTACAGAGTACCCTCTGTCTGACCTACTGTTCTGAGTGTGGATGGAGTCAGTATGGGTGTCTACAGAGTACCCTCTGTCTGGCCTACTGTTCTGAGTGTGGATGGAGTCAGTGTGGGTGTCTACAGAGTATCCTCTGTCTGACCTACTGTTCTGAGTGTGGATGGAGTCAGTATGGGTGTCTACAGAGTACCCTCTGTCTGACCTACTGTTCTGAGTGTGGATGGAGTCAGTATGGGTGTCTACAGAGTACCCTCTGTCTGACCTACTGTTCTGAGTGTGGATGGAGTCAGTGTGGGTGTCTACAGAGTATCCTCTGTCTGACCTACTGTTCTGAGTGTGGATGGAGTCAGTATGGGTGTCTACAGAGTATCCTCTGACTGGTGCTCTGTCCTTGGGCTCTTTGGGGATGTAATCAGTACGGATGTCACTGAGTTTGCTTGATGCTCTGAGACTCTCAGAGAAAGACCCCTTGGCTCCCTGAGACCATGTACCAGCAGGCCTGTTGGTCGAGGTTCCTCTAGCCCCAGAACCAGACCTCATGGCTCCTCCACTACAAGGCCTTGCTGCCAGCTGAGCTGTAGAGCGGAGTGAGTGTATGGATGCAGACGTGTCTCCAACGCTGTTGTCAGAGGAGACGCTGAGGGCTGAGGCCTGGGAACGACGTCTGATGACGTGTGTGTTCATCAGGGAACGCTGGGGGGACGTCTCAGCTTGAACAGGAAGAGCCACTCTTCTTCTCTGGCTTCTCTCTGAGACACTGGAGCCGTCAGAGTTATGGTCACCTGACACTCGGCTCCTCCTCTTGTCCCTGGTCCCGCCCCGAACATGCTTAGGGCTCCTCTCCCTTGTCTTCCCACCCCCAACAGGTTCAGGGCTCCTCTCCCTAGTCTTCCCACCCCCAACAGGTTCAGGGCTCCTCTCCCTAGTCTTCCCAACCCCAACAGGTTCAGGGCTCCTCTCCCTAGTCTTCCCACCCCCAACAGGTTCAGGGCTCCTCTCCCTAGTCTTCCCACCCCCAACAGGCTCAGGGCTCCTCCCCCTAGTCTTCCCACCCCCAACAGGTTCAGGGCTCCTCCCCTTAGTCTTCCCACCCCCAACAGGTTCAGGGCTCCTCCCCCTAGTCTTCCCACCCCCAACAGGTTCAGGGCTCCTCCCCCTAGTCTTCCCACCCCCAACAGGTTCAGGGCTCCTCCCCCTAGTCTTCCCACCCCCAACAGGTTCAGGGCTCCTCCCCCTAGTCTTCCCACCCCCAACAGGCTCAGGGCTCCTCCCCCTAGTCTTCCCACCCCCAACAGGCTCAGGGCTCCTCCCCTTAGTCTTCCCACCCCCAACAGGTTCAGGGCTCCTCCCCCTAGTCTTCCCACCCCCAACAGGTTCAGGGCTCCTCCCCCTAGTCTTCCCACCCCCAACAGGCTCAGGGCTCCTCCCCCTAGTCTTCCCACCCCCAACAGGCTCAGGGCTCCTCCCCCTAGTCTTCCCACCCCCAACAGGTTCAGGGCTACTGAGGTCAGTTGAAGGTGAGTACCCGTCACCATCAGTAGGGTCTAGACTGCTGAAATCATCCAGGTACTCTACTGCACCCACACTGTCCAACCTATCACTGCTGGAGGCAGAGTGGGGGTGTTTGTGTCTGGGGCTTCTTCTGGTGTCTGACATGTGGGGCTTGTGGCCAGAGTCTGAAAGGTGTGGTCTGGGATTGGGGCTTCTTCTGGTGTCTGACATGTGGGGCTTGTGGCCAGAGTCTGAAAGGTGTGGTCTGGGTTTGGGGCCTCTTGGAGTCTCATCCCCGTCTCCTCTGCTGTCAGAGTCAGCATGGTCGTACTCTCCACTCCGTAACACCTCCTCTGTGTGATCAACACTGGGAATATGCACCCACAGTTTACTGTGACTGTCCTGCTTGGAATGGGATGATGCTTTCTGTTCTGGTAATCTCTGGGAGGAGTCATCTCTCTTACAGTAAGAATCCTCTGCATTGACACTAGTTGTGAATGTGTTTGTTAGTTCCTGCTGGGTTCTAGTTGAGATGTATCCCTGCCGTCCACAGTCTCTGTCCAGGCTACTTATCGCAGTCGCAATGTTCTCATTTAGAATATCATTCCTATTGAGTAGCTTCCTCCCATCTATAGGTTGATCTGTTTGACTGTTAGTGTTGTTGGACTTCCTTCCAGGACCCTTGGTGTTGAGTGTCTGTTTGTCTGTCTGTTGCTTTCTGCACTCGTGGAGGTGGCATTTCATCCCACAAGGTTTAACCTGCTTCATTCTTAGGCGGAACGTTTTTGTCATTCCAAAACCTAACTTCTTCTTGGGCGAGGACTTGGACACTGTATTGCCACTCATTGTATTCTCCCAGTTTGTTTTTCTGATAGAACTTTGTGTGGTAGTGCTGCATTGTTCCTGAAGCGGTCTGTTCTTCACTCTGGGGCTAGCTCCGACCCATAGTTTGGGAACCACTGGGCAAGGAGACTGCCTGTCTCTCTGTGGTGATGTTGTGGTGTCTCGTAGGCCCTGGGACTGAGGCCAGTCCGCCTGTCAGAATCACAATCACCTTTATTCACCAAACACATTCACATATATCCAGAATTTGACTTGGCTAAATGCCAGCAATAGACACAAATATACAGACAGAATAAAGACAGAAGAAATTACACAATGTACATACAGTATCATACCTGTCCATTAGAAGGCTCTGTCAGCAGCCTGTAGATCCATGCTAGGTTGGGGTGGACGGAGAAGAGCTGCTGGAGCTGGGTCTGACTCTGTCCACTCAGCTGGGCGAGCTCAACTAGCAAGGTGTTCAATAGAGGGAGCGGTCTCAGAGCCTCCCCTAGGATAGATGCTGTCTGCTGGGGTTGGTGCTGTCCCCTCTCTTCCCTGCCTCTAGACTCCATAACCACATCCTGTCTCAGTCTACGCCTGTGGTCCGTAGCAGGAACCTGTGTCTCCTCATTCCCCAAGTCCAGATCCTCTACCCTGAGAGACTCCATATCTAACACCCTGTACTGGTCTGGCTCATTCTCCTGTTGTTGTTCTACAGGACTGCTGTAGTAAAGAGATGGGGGCTGAACACGGAGGCTTCCCTCATCATGCTCCTTATCAATAGCAGCCACTCTGAGTGTTCGGTGATGCCGCTTCCTTCTAGAATGTTCTGTTTGAGTGGCAGTTGAAACTGTAACAGCCTGCCCTGCTTCTGACACCACTATCTCACTGGGCTTGCCATTTATATGAATATTCTGATAAAGGACCTTGGAAGGCGTGTTGTCAATGTCCAAGTCAAGTGGTTGCATCGTTCCTTCCCCATGATCGACCTGTAAATGTTCTATTGATTTCATAGATTCCGTCCCGTGTGTAATACCAACTGGCAATACCCTGTTATCAGGTATATGTGGTAATGAACTACTTCCCAGACTGAACAGATTATATCCCAAAGAAATAACACCTATTTTCTCCCCCATGAGATTAAATAAATCAACAAGTCCTTTCTCTCCTTGGGAAGAGGGAGAGGAGATACCATGAACCTCCACATCACACCTGATACAGTCTATCAACCTGACCAGAGACACCAGCGAGCTGCCTATCAACTTGGGAATCTCTCCCCTCATATCCAGGACCACAGCATGCAGAGGAGTGTTGGATAGGTGGGTGTGGAGGGAGTCCAGGTGGGTTTTGAACAAACACGACTTGCCTTTGTTGAAAGGGTATTTAAACGTGTCATGGGCTTGATAGAGCTGGTTTTCCTTCTCAATGTCCTCGTCATCATCATCATGGAGCCGTTGTTCGAGCAGTGGAGTAGACGTTTCTGGTTGATAGATGAGCAGAGTTGGGAAGTCTAGTAGTCTCACACCGAGGGCTAATTCATCGGAATAATTTAGACATTTTATGGTTTTGTCTAATCTGATATATTCCACCAATAGTTCGAAAGAAAATAGAGTTTCGTTGTTATTTAATTGCTCTGTCATTTCGACAGGTTTCCGAGCAACAAGAATTTGACGGATTTACTCTGAGCCCAGAATTGCCGGTGATAACATTCTGAATGGAGATCCCTCGTTGAACTAATTGGTTAAACATCAATCAGACCACTTAGAAAGAAAACAACGTGTGGTTTTTGTATAATTTACGAGAGAATCACAGCTGAAATGGAGGAGAAAATCCGTAAATTAGCCTGTCAGCACCGATAACACACAAGCTTCTTCAGCTCCATGGAAACGAACTGGTTTCCGTTAAGCATTTTTTATGTCATCTGATGCCAGAGGATTCTGGGAATAGTAGTTTTCAGTCCTGACAATGTTAAAAAATGTTGAATAATGTTACATTAACCGATTTATTAAGAGTCATATTGAGCTACAAATGCATACCAATAACAAACATTTTTTTATAACTAACTATCTGTACTAATATCATAGGAAATGTATCCTTAAAGCAAAGAATATAATACTGTAACGACCCTGGGTTAATAAGCGCGGAAATCGACTCTGCGGCACGAGCATATGCTTTTGCGGCAACGTCGATAGCGCGCCAATAGAATAGAATAGAACTCAATACCCTTTATGGACAAATAACATAGAGAAAAATTATAGCATATTAAAGACTTCATTTGACCGTATAGTATTGCTTTTATTTCCATGATAAAACAAGTTAGAGCCATTTTCCTGCAGCTCGCCAGTTGGTGCCACTGTGGGGCTTTATTCGGAGATAGGCTATGATATGCCGATTGCTTTAAATATATATATAACAATGTAATGTCTATTATCCAGAATATAGGGCTATTCCATTTGGGCCTGCTATTTAGTGCCCTATTCTCACAACCAGAGATACATCTTCGTCAGTGTCACACCTCGCCGTTATTCTATTTTCATAGTATAGACTTCAGTGCCTGAATTACAATCATTAACAAATAAATCTCCCCCGTTCTCTTCTCCGCCTGTGTGTGTGGCTGGATCTCTCTATTCCCACAAATCATCACATTAAGGACGGCGGAGGGAGGAGCTATCCGTCAGCGGTGGCACCCTGCTCTGCTCTGCTGTCATCGCGGACTAAAGCGGTCTCTAGATGGATATCACACCGAACAGCAGCCGGAGAGAGGAGAGAGAGGGTCTATGGAACTTCACTCGTTGGAGCGTTTCTATGGATGAACACGGTTTAATCTGTCGACAAGGATAATAACCGTCTCGTCTATCTTCCGGAATATTAGCCTATTCTTCTGCTGCTCAAGTGAAAGGTAATGGCACAGATGTTGTTCCTACTGTTCCCCCCTTTAACGGAATAGAGTGTCGGGGTATGTTCTTCCTACTGTTCTCCCCAATAACGGAATAGATTGTCGGGGAATGTTCTTCCTACTGTTCCCCCCTTTAACGGAATAGATTGTCGGGGTATGTTCTTCCTACTGTTCTCCCCAATAACGGAATAGAGTGTCGGGGTATGTTCTGACGTCCAGGTACAGCACCACTATTATAGCCCTCATAATTGTATTGTCCGTCTGTAGAAACAAATATATGACTGTGTTAGTGGGGTAGTGAGACATAACTTGTCCGAGATACATTGTTGTTTGGTGTAATTATGTGTAGGCTATGATAATCCCAGTCGAAAAAGCCATTGACAAGAACACAGAGTATAATAGTGGTAACTTTTCACACACCACAGTGAAAGTTTCCAGCGCCCAACTGGCGTGATCTACTGCTGCCACTATGAGCAGGCAGGCTTGTTATTACCACTATTTGACAGATCATATGATGAGTCTCTACCACACACAGGGTTTATATGCGTTGCTTCCCAGTGGTAGAATGAGTTTCCAGACGTACAGTACAGAGAGCCATTGTCCTAGTGATCCTTTGTTGAGGTTGATGATAAAATCATATTTCATGTCCATAATGGCTATAGCCTATTATCAAATAATAATATCTTGGACGGAGATTCTCACTTGGAAATATATGATTCTAAAGCATTGTGAATAGTGTACTGTGTCTGGTGTAATGTTTGTCTCTCAGCTGGTGGTATCTTTTATTCTCTGGTAGTAATACTTCCCTGAGACAGACAGGGGGCGATGAAGACCTCAATCCATGTCTGACATCATAGCCTACCTACCTGCAGTCCCTCACCCTCATACTACGCCACTCACAGTCTGAGTCCAAAATGGAACCCTAGTCCCTTTTTAGTGCACTAACCTGGACCCACATAGAACTCTTTTCAAAATAGTGCACTATATAGGGAGTAGGGTACCATTGGCATGCATCCATAGTCTCATAACAAAGACCAGGTGTTTATCAGTAAACAGGAATGTAACAACCTAGTTCCTTACTTGGTGTTTATCAGTAAACAGGAATGTAACAACCTAGTTCCTTACTGTTGTTGTTTATCAGTAAACAGGAATGTAACAACCTAGTTCCTTACTGTTGGTGTTTATCAGTAAACAGGAATGTAACAACCTAGTTCCTTACTGTTGGTGTTCATCAGTAAACAGGAATGTAACAACCTAGTTCCTTACTGTTGGTGTTTATCAGTAAACAGGAATGTAACAACCTAGTTCCTTACTTGGTGTTTATCAGTAAACAGGAATGTAACAACCTAGTTCCTTACTGTTGTTGTTTATCAGTAAACAGGAATGTAACAACCTAGTTCCTTACTGTTGGTGTTTATCAGTAAACAGGAATGTAACAACCTAGTTCCTTACTGTTGGTGTTTATCAGTAAACAGGAATGTAACAACCTAGTTCCTTACTGTTGTTGTTTATCAGTAAACAGGAATGTAACAACCTAGTTCCTTACTGTTGGTGTTTATCAGTAAACAGGAATGTAACAACCTAGTTCCTTACTGTTGGTGTTTATCATTAAACAGGAATGTAACAACCTAGTTCCTTACTGTTGGTGTTTATCAGTAAACAGGAATGTAACAACCTAGTTCCTTACTTGGTGTTTATCAGTAAACAGGAATGTAACAACCTAGTTCCTTACTGTTGGTGTTGATCAATAAACAGGAATGTAACAACCTAGTTCCTTACTTGGTGTTTATCAGTAAACAGGAATGTAACAACCTAGTTCCTTACTGTTGTTGTTTATCAATAAACAGGAATGTAACAACCTAGTTCCTTACTGTTGTTGTTTATCAATAAACAGGAATGTAACAACCTAGTTCCTTACTGTTGGTGTTTATCAGTAAACAGGAATGTAACAACCTAGTTCCTTACTGTTGGTGTTTATCAGTAAACAGGAATGTAACAACCTAGTTCCTTACTGTTGGTGTTTATCAATAAACAGGAATGTAACAACCTAGTTCCTTACTGTTGTTGTTTATCAGTAAACAGGAATGTAACAACCTAGTTCCTTACTGTTGGTGTTTATCAATAAACAGGAATGTAACAACCTAGTTCCTTACTGTTGGTGTTTATCAATAAACAGGAATGTAACAACCTAGTTCCTTACTGTTGGTGTTTATCAGTAAACAGGAATGTAACAACCTAGTTCCTTACTGTTGTTGTTTATCAGTAAACAGGAATGTAACAACCTAGTTCCTTACTGTTGGTGTTGATCAGTAAACAGGAATGTAACAACCTAGTTCCTTACTGTTGGTGTTTATCAATAAACAGGAATGTAACAACCTAGTTCCTTACTGTTGGTGTTTATCAGTAAACAGGAATGTAACAACCTAGTTCCTTACTGTTGGTGTTTATCAGTAAACAGGAATGTAACATCCTAGTTCCTTACTGTTGGTGTTTATCAGTAAACAGGAATGTAACAACCTAGTTCCTTACTGTTGGTGTTTATCAGTAAACAGGAATGTAACAACCTAGTTCCTTACTGTTGTTGTTTATCAGTAAACAGGAATGTAACAACCTAGTTCCTTACTGTTGGTGTTCATCAGTAAACAGGAATGTAACAACCTAGTTCCTTACTGTTGGTGTTCATCAGTAAACAGGAATGTAACAACCTAGTTCCTTACTGTTGGTGTTTATCAGTAAACAGGAATGTAACAACCTAGTTCCTTACTTGGTGTTTATCAGTAAACAGGAATATAACAACCTAGTTCCTTACTGTTGGTGTTGATCAATAAACAGGAATGTAACAACCTAGTTCCTTACTTGGTGTTTATCAGTAAACAGGAATGTAACAACCTAGTTCCTTACTGTTGTTGTTTATCAATAAACAGGAATGTAACAACCTAGTTCCTTACTGTTGTTGGTTATCAATAAACAGGAATGTAACAACCTAGTTCCTTACTGTTGGTGTTTATCAATAAACAGGAATGTAACAACCTAGTTCCTTACTGTTGGTGTTTATCAGTAAACAGGAATGTAACAACCTAGTTCCTTACTGTTGGTGTTTATCAGTAAACAGGAATGTAACAACCTAGTTCCTTACTGTTGGTGTTTATCAATAAACAGGAATGTAACAACCTAGTTCCTTACTGTTGGTGTTTATCAGTAAACAGGAATGTAACAACCTAGTTCCTTACTGTTGGTGTTTATCAGTAAACAGGAATGTAACATCCTAGTTCCTTACTGTTGGTGTTTATCAATAAACAGGAATGTAACAACCTAGTTCCTTACTGTTGTTGGTTATCAATAAACAGGAATGTAACAACCTAGTTCCTTACTGTTGGTGTTTATCAATAAACAGGAATGTAACAACCTAGTTCCTTACTGTTGGTGTTTATCAGTAAACAGGAATGTAACAACCTAGTTCCTTACTGTTGGTGTTTATCAGTAAACAGGAATGTAACAACCTAGTTCCTTACTGTTGGTGTTTATCAATAAACAGGAATGTAACAACCTAGTTCCTTACTGTTGGTGTTTATCAGTAAACAGGAATGTAACAACCTAGTTCCTTACTGTTGTTGTTTATCAGTAAACAGGAATGTAACAACCTAGTTCCTTACTGTTGGTGTTTATCAGTAAACAGGAATGTAACATCCTAGTTCCTTACTGTTGGTGTTTATCAGTAAACAGGAATGTAACAACCTAGTTCCTTACTGTTGTTGTTTATCAGTAAACAGGAATGTAACAACCTAGTTCCTTACTGTTGGTGTTCATCAGTAAACAGGAATGTAACAACCTAGTTCCTTACTGTTGGTGTTCATCAGTAAACAGGAATGTAACAACCTAGTTCCTTACTGTTGTTGTTTATCAATAAACAGGAATGTAACAACCTAGTTCCTTACTGTTGTTGTTTATCAATAAACAGGAATGTAACAACCTAGTTCCTTACTGTTGGTGTTTATCAGTAAACAGGAATGTAACAACCTAGTTCCTTACTGTTGGTGTTTATCAGTAAACAGGAATGTAACAACCTAGTTCCTTACTGTTGGTGTTTATCAATAAACAGGAATGTAACAACCTAGTTCCTTACTGTTGGTGTTTATCAGTAAACAGGAATGTAACAACCTAGTTCCTTACTGTTGGTGTTTATCAATAAACAGGAATGTAACAACCTAGTTCCTTACTGTTGGTGTTTATCAATAAACAGGAATGTAACAACCTAGTTCCTTACTGTTGGTGTTTATCAGTAAACAGGAATGTAACAACCTAGTTCCTTACTGTTGTTGTTTATCAGTAAACAGGAATGTAACAACCTAGTTCCTTACTGTTGGTGTTGATCAGTAAACAGGAATGTAACAACCTAGTTCCTTACTGTTGGTGTTTATCAATAAACAGGAATGTAACAACCTAGTTCCTTACTGTTGGTGTTTATCAGTAAACAGGAATGTAACAACCTAGTTCCTTACTGTTGGTGTTTATCAGTAAACAGGAATGTAACATCCTAGTTCCTTACTGTTGGTGTTTATCAGTAAACAGGAATGTAACAACCTAGTTCCTTACTGTTGGTGTTTATCAGTAAACAGGAATGTAACAACCTAGTTCCTTACTGTTGTTGTTTATCAGTAAACAGGAATGTAACAACCTAGTTCCTTACTGTTGGTGTTCATCAGTAAACAGGAATGTAACAACCTAGTTCCTTACTGTTGGTGTTCATCAGTAAACAGGAATGTAACAACCTAGTTCCTTACTGTTGGTGTTTATCAGTAAACAGGAATGTAACAACCTAGTTCCTTACTTGGTGTTTATCAGTAAACAGGAATGTAACAACCTAGTTCCTTACTGTTGGTGTTGATCAATAAACAGGAATGTAACAACCTAGTTCCTTACTTGGTGTTTATCAGTAAACAGGAATGTAACAACCTAGTTCCTTACTGTTGTTGTTTATCAATAAACAGGAATGTAACAACCTAGTTCCTTACTGTTGTTGGTTATCAATAAACAGGAATGTAACAACCTAGTTCCTTACTGTTGGTGTTTATCAATAAACAGGAATGTAACAACCTAGTTCCTTACTGTTGGTGTTTATCAGTAAACAGGAATGTAACAACCTAGTTCCTTACTGTTGGTGTTTATCAGTAAACAGGAATGTAACAACCTAGTTCCTTACTGTTGGTGTTTATCAATAAACAGGAATGTAACAACCTAGTTCCTTACTGTTGGTGTTTATCAGTAAACAGGAATGTAACAACCTAGTTCCTTACTGTTGGTGTTTATCAGTAAACAGGAATGTAACATCCTAGTTCCTTACTGTTGGTGTTTATCAATAAACAGGAATGTAACAACCTAGTTCCTTACTGTTGTTGGTTATCAATAAACAGGAATGTAACAACCTAGTTCCTTACTGTTGGTGTTTATCAATAAACAGGAATGTAACAACCTAGTTCCTTACTGTTGGTGTTTATCAGTAAACAGGAATGTAACAACCTAGTTCCTTACTGTTGGTGTTTATCAGTAAACAGGAATGTAACAACCTAGTTCCTTACTGTTGGTGTTTATCAATAAACAGGAATGTAACAACCTAGTTCCTTACTGTTGGTGTTTATCAGTAAACAGGAATGTAACAACCTAGTTCCTTACTGTTGTTGTTTATCAGTAAACAGGAATGTAACAACCTAGTTCCTTACTGTTGGTGTTTATCAGTAAACAGGAATGTAACATCCTAGTTCCTTACTGTTGGTGTTTATCAGTAAACAGGAATGTAACAACCTAGTTCCTTACTGTTGTTGTTTATCAGTAAACAGGAATGTAACAACCTAGTTCCTTACTGTTGGTGTTCATCAGTAAACAGGAATGTAACAACCTAGTTCCTTACTGTTGGTGTTCATCAGTAAACAGGAATGTAACAACCTAGTTCCTTACTGTTGGTGTTTATCAGTAAACAGGAATGTAACAACCTAGTTCCTTACTGTTGTTGTTTATCAGTAAACAGGAATGTAACAACCTAGTTCCTTACTGTTGGTGTTTATCAGTAAACAGGAATGTAACAAACCTAGTTCCTTACTGTTGGTGTTTATCAGTAAACAGGAATGTAACAACCTAGTTCCTTACTGTTGGTGTTTATCAGTAAACAGGAATGTAACAACCTAGTTCCTTACTGTTGTTGTTTATCAATAAACAAGAATGTAACAACCTAGTTCCTTACTGTTGGTGTTCATCAGTAAACAGGAATGTAACAACCTAGTTCCTTACTGTTGGTGTTCATCAGTAAACAGGAATGTAACAACCTAGTTCCTTACTGTTGTTGTTTATCAGTAAACAGGAATGTAACAACCTAGTTCCTTACTGTTGGTGTTTATCAGTAAACAGGAATGTAACAACCTAGTTCCTTACTGTTGGTGTTTATCAGTAAACAGGAATGTAACAACCTAGTTCCTTACTGTTGGTGTTTATCAGTAAACAGGAATGTAACAACCTAGTTCCTTACTGTTGTTGTTTATCAGTAAACAGGAATGTAACAACCTAGTTCCTTACTGTTGGTGTTTATCAGTAAACAGGAATGTAACAACCTAGTTCCTTACTGTTGGTGTTTATCGGTAAACAGGAATGTAACAACCTAGTTCCTTACTGTTGGTGTTCATCAGTAAACAGGAATGTAACAACCTAGTTCCTTACTGTTGGTGTTTATCAATAAACAGGAATGTAACAACCTAGTTCCTTACTGTTGTTGTTTATCAGTAAACAGGAATGTAACAACCTAGTTCCTTACTGTTGGTGTTTATCAATAAACAGGAATGTAACAACCTAGTTCCTTACTGTTGGTGTTTATCAATAAACAGGAATGTAACAACCTAGTTCCTTACTGTTGGTGTTTATCAGTAAACAGGAATGTAACAACCTAGTTCCTTACTGTTGGTGTTTATCAGTAAACAGGAATGTAACAACCTAGTTCCTTACTGTTGGTGTTTATCAGTAAACAGGAATGTAACAACCTAGTTCCTTACTGTTGTTGTTTATCAGTAAACAGGAATGTAACAACCTAGTTCCTTACTGTTGTTGTTTATCAGTAAACAGGAATGTAACAACCTAGTTCCTTACTGTTGGTGTTTATCAGTAAACAGGAATGTAACAACCTAGTTCCTTACTGTTGGTGTTTATCAATAAACAGGAATGTAACAACCTAGTTCCTTACTGTTGGTGTTTATCAGTAAACAGGAATGTAACAACCTAGTTCCTTACTGTTGTTGTTTATCAGTAAACAGGAATGTAACAACCTAGTTCCTTACTGTTGGTGTTTATCAGTAAACAGGAATGTAACATCCTAGTTCCTTACTGTTGTTGTTTATCAATAAACAGGAATGTAACAACCTAGTTCCTTACTGTTGTTGTTTATCAATAAACAGGAATGTAACAACCTAGTTCCTTACTGTTGGTGTTTATCAGTAAACAGGAATGTAACAACCTAGTTCCTTACTGTTGGTGTTTATCAGTAAACAGGAATGTAACAACCTAGTTCCTTACTGTTGGTGTTTATCAATAAACAGGAATGTAACAACCTAGTTCCTTACTGTTGTTGTTTATCAGTAAACAGGAATGTAACAACCTAGTTCCTTACTGTTGGTGTTTATCAATAAACAGGAATGTAACAACCTAGTTCCTTACTGTTGGTGTTTATCAATAAACAGGAATGTAACAACCTAGTTCCTTACTGTTGGTGTTTATCAGTAAACAGGAATGTAACAACCTAGTTCCTTACTGTTGTTGTTTATCAGTAAACAGGAATGTAACAACCTAGTTCCTTACTGTTGGTGTTGATCAGTAAACAGGAATGTAACAACCTAGTTCCTTACTGTTGGTGTTTATCAATAAACAGGAATGTAACAACCTAGTTCCTTACTGTTGGTGTTTATCAGTAAACAGGAATGTAACAACCTAGTTCCTTACTGTTGGTGTTTATCAGTAAACAGGAATGTAACATCCTAGTTCCTTACTGTTGGTGTTTATCAGTAAACAGGAATGTAACAACCTAGTTCCTTACTGTTGGTGTTTATCAGTAAACAGGAATGTAACAACCTAGTTCCTTACTGTTGTTGTTTATCAGTAAACAGGAATGTAACAACCTAGTTCCTTACTGTTGGTGTTCATCAGTAAACAGGAATGTAACAACCTAGTTCCTTACTGTTGGTGTTCATCAGTAAACAGGAATGTAACAACCTAGTTCCTTACTGTTGGTGTTTATCAGTAAACAGGAATGTAACAACCTAGTTCCTTACTTGGTGTTTATCAGTAAACAGGAATATAACAACCTAGTTCCTTACTGTTGGTGTTGATCAATAAACAGGAATGTAACAACCTAGTTCCTTACTTGGTGTTTATCAGTAAACAGGAATGTAACAACCTAGTTCCTTACTGTTGTTGTTTATCAATAAACAGGAATGTAACAACCTAGTTCCTTACTGTTGTTGGTTATCAATAAACAGGAATGTAACAACCTAGTTCCTTACTGTTGGTGTTTATCAATAAACAGGAATGTAACAACCTAGTTCCTTACTGTTGGTGTTTATCAGTAAACAGGAATGTAACAACCTAGTTCCTTACTGTTGGTGTTTATCAGTAAACAGGAATGTAACAACCTAGTTCCTTACTGTTGGTGTTTATCAATAAACAGGAATGTAACAACCTAGTTCCTTACTGTTGGTGTTTATCAGTAAACAGGAATGTAACAACCTAGTTCCTTACTGTTGGTGTTTATCAGTAAACAGGAATGTAACATCCTAGTTCCTTACTGTTGGTGTTTATCAATAAACAGGAATGTAACAACCTAGTTCCTTACTGTTGTTGGTTATCAATAAACAGGAATGTAACAACCTAGTTCCTTACTGTTGGTGTTTATCAATAAACAGGAATGTAACAACCTAGTTCCTTACTGTTGGTGTTTATCAGTAAACAGGAATGTAACAACCTAGTTCCTTACTGTTGGTGTTTATCAGTAAACAGGAATGTAACAACCTAGTTCCTTACTGTTGGTGTTTATCAATAAACAGGAATGTAACAACCTAGTTCCTTACTGTTGGTGTTTATCAGTAAACAGGAATGTAACAACCTAGTTCCTTACTGTTGTTGTTTATCAGTAAACAGGAATGTAACAACCTAGTTCCTTACTGTTGGTGTTTATCAGTAAACAGGAATGTAACATCCTAGTTCCTTACTGTTGGTGTTTATCAGTAAACAGGAATGTAACAACCTAGTTCCTTACTGTTGTTGTTTATCAGTAAACAGGAATGTAACAACCTAGTTCCTTACTGTTGGTGTTCATCAGTAAACAGGAATGTAACAACCTAGTTCCTTACTGTTGGTGTTCATCAGTAAACAGGAATGTAACAACCTAGTTCCTTACTGTTGGTGTTCATCAGTAAACAGGAATGTAACAACCTAGTTCCTTACTGTTGGTGTTCATCAGTAAACAGGAATGTAACAACCTAGTTCCTTACTGTTGTTGTTTATCAATAAACAGGAATGTAACAACCTAGTTCCTTACTGTTGTTGTTTATCAATAAACAGGAATGTAACAACCTAGTTCCTTACTGTTGGTGTTTATCAGTAAACAGGAATGTAACAACCTAGTTCCTTACTGTTGGTGTTTATCAGTAAACAGGAATGTAACAACCTAGTTCCTTACTGTTGGTGTTTATCAATAAACAGGAATGTAACAACCTAGTTCCTTACTGTTGGTGTTTATCAGTAAACAGGAATGTAACAACCTAGTTCCTTACTGTTGGTGTTTATCAATAAACAGGAATGTAACAACCTAGTTCCTTACTGTTGGTGTTTATCAATAAACAGGAATGTAACAACCTAGTTCCTTACTGTTGGTGTTTATCAGTAAACAGGAATGTAACAACCTAGTTCCTTACTGTTGTTGTTTATCAGTAAACAGGAATGTAACAACCTAGTTCCTTACTGTTGGTGTTGATCAGTAAACAGGAATGTAACAACCTAGTTCCTTACTGTTGGTGTTTATCAATAAACAGGAATGTAACAACCTAGTTCCTTACTGTTGGTGTTTATCAGTAAACAGGAATGTAACAACCTAGTTCCTTACTGTTGGTGTTTATCAGTAAACAGGAATGTAACATCCTAGTTCCTTACTGTTGGTGTTTATCAGTAAACAGGAATGTAACAACCTAGTTCCTTACTGTTGGTGTTTATCAGTAAACAGGAATGTAACAACCTAGTTCCTTACTGTTGTTGTTTATCAGTAAACAGGAATGTAACAACCTAGTTCCTTACTGTTGGTGTTCATCAGTAAACAGGAATGTAACAACCTAGTTCCTTACTGTTGGTGTTCATCAGTAAACAGGAATGTAACAACCTAGTTCCTTACTGTTGGTGTTTATCAGTAAACAGGAATGTAACAACCTAGTTCCTTACTTGGTGTTTATCAGTAAACAGGAATGTAACAACCTAGTTCCTTACTGTTGGTGTTGATCAATAAACAGGAATGTAACAACCTAGTTCCTTACTTGGTGTTTATCAGTAAACAGGAATGTAACAACCTAGTTCCTTACTGTTGTTGTTTATCAATAAACAGGAATGTAACAACCTAGTTCCTTACTGTTGTTGGTTATCAATAAACAGGAATGTAACAACCTAGTTCCTTACTGTTGGTGTTTATCAATAAACAGGAATGTAACAACCTAGTTCCTTACTGTTGGTGTTTATCAGTAAACAGGAATGTAACAACCTAGTTCCTTACTGTTGGTGTTTATCAGTAAACAGGAATGTAACAACCTAGTTCCTTACTGTTGGTGTTTATCAATAAACAGGAATGTAACAACCTAGTTCCTTACTGTTGGTGTTTATCAGTAAACAGGAATGTAACAACCTAGTTCCTTACTGTTGGTGTTTATCAGTAAACAGGAATGTAACATCCTAGTTCCTTACTGTTGGTGTTTATCAATAAACAGGAATGTAACAACCTAGTTCCTTACTGTTGTTGGTTATCAATAAACAGGAATGTAACAACCTAGTTCCTTACTGTTGGTGTTTATCAATAAACAGGAATGTAACAACCTAGTTCCTTACTGTTGGTGTTTATCAGTAAACAGGAATGTAACAACCTAGTTCCTTACTGTTGGTGTTTATCAGTAAACAGGAATGTAACAACCTAGTTCCTTACTGTTGGTGTTTATCAATAAACAGGAATGTAACAACCTAGTTCCTTACTGTTGGTGTTTATCAGTAAACAGGAATGTAACAACCTAGTTCCTTACTGTTGTTGTTTATCAGTAAACAGGAATGTAACAACCTAGTTCCTTACTGTTGGTGTTTATCAGTAAACAGGAATGTAACATCCTAGTTCCTTACTGTTGGTGTTTATCAGTAAACAGGAATGTAACAACCTAGTTCCTTACTGTTGTTGTTTATCAGTAAACAGGAATGTAACAACCTAGTTCCTTACTGTTGGTGTTCATCAGTAAACAGGAATGTAACAACCTAGTTCCTTACTGTTGGTCTTCATCAGTAAACAGGAATGTAACAACCTAGTTCCTTACTGTTGGTGTTTATCAGTAAACAGGAATGTAACAACCTAGTTCCTTACTGTTGTTGTTTATCAGTAAACAGGAATGTAACAACCTAGTTCCTTACTGTTGGTGTTTATCAGTAAACAGGAATGTAACAAACCTAGTTCCTTACTGTTGGTGTTTATCAGTAAACAGGAATGTAACAACCTAGTTCCTTACTGTTGGTGTTTATCAGTAAACAGGAATGTAACAACCTAGTTCCTTACTGTTGTTGTTTATCAATAAACAAGAATGTAACAACCTAGTTCCTTACTGTTGGTGTTCATCAGTAAACAGGAATGTAACAACCTAGTTCCTTACTGTTGGTGTTCATCAGTAAACAGGAATGTAACAACCTAGTTCCTTACTGTTGTTGTTTATCAGTAAACAGGAATGTAACAACCTAGTTCCTTACTGTTGGTGTTTATCAGTAAACAGGAATGTAACAACCTAGTTCCTTACTGTTGGTGTTTATCAGTAAACAGGAATGTAACAACCTAGTTCCTTACTGTTGGTGTTTATCAGTAAACAGGAATGTAACAACCTAGTTCCTTACTGTTGTTGTTTATCAGTAAACAGGAATGTAACAACCTAGTTCCTTACTGTTGGTGTTTATCAGTAAACAGGAATGTAACAACCTAGTTCCTTACTGTTGGTGTTTATCGGTAAACAGGAATGTAACAACCTAGTTCCTTACTGTTGGTGTTCATCAGTAAACAGGAATGTAACAACCTAGTTCCTTACTGTTGGTGTTTATCAATAAACAGGAATGTAACAACCTAGTTCCTTACTGTTGTTGTTTATCAGTAAACAGGAATGTAACAACCTAGTTCCTTACTGTTGGTGTTTATCAATAAACAGGAATGTAACAACCTAGTTCCTTACTGTTGGTGTTTATCAATAAACAGGAATGTAACAACCTAGTTCCTTACTGTTGGTGTTTATCAGTAAACAGGAATGTAACAACCTAGTTCCTTACTGTTGGTGTTTATCAGTAAACAGGAATGTAACAACCTAGTTCCTTACTGTTGGTGTTCATCAGTAAACAGGAATGTAACAACCTAGTTCCTTACTGTTGTTGTTTATCAGTAAACAGGAATGTAACAACCTAGTTCCTTACTGTTGGTGTTTATCAATAAACAGGAATGTAACAACCTAGTTCCTTACTGTTGTTGTTTATCAGTAAACAGGAATGTAACAACCTAGTTCCTTACTGTTGGTGTTTATCAGTAAACAGGAATGTAACAACCTAGTTCCTTACTGTTGGTGTTTATCAATAAACAGGAATGTAACAACCTAGTTCCTTACTGTTGGTGTTTATCAGTAAACAGGAATGTAACAACCTAGTTCCTTACTGTTGTTGTTTATCAGTAAACAGGAATGTAACAACCTAGTTCCTTACTGTTGGTGTTTATCAGTAAACAGGAATGTAACATCCTAGTTCCTTACTGTTGGTGTTTATCAGTAAACAGGAATGTAACAACCTAGTTCCTTACTGTTGTTGTTTATCAGTAAACAGGAATGTAACAACCTAGTTCCTTACTGTTGGTGTTCATCAGTAAACAGGAATGTAACAACCTAGTTCCTTACTGTTGGTGTTCATCAGTAAACAGGAATGTAACAACCTAGTTCCTTACTGTTGTTGTTTATCAATAAACAGGAATGTAACAACCTAGTTCCTTACTGTTGTTGTTTATCAATAAACAGGAATGTAACAACCTAGTTCCTTACTGTTGGTGTTTATCAGTAAACAGGAATGTAACAACCTAGTTCCTTACTGTTGGTGTTTATCAGTAAACAGGAATGTAACAACCTAGTTCCTTACTGTTGGTGTTTATCAATAAACAGGAATGTAACAACCTAGTTCCTTACTGTTGGTGTTTATCAGTAAACAGGAATGTAACAACCTAGTTCCTTACTGTTGGTGTTTATCAATAAACAGGAATGTAACAACCTAGTTCCTTACTGTTGGTGTTTATCAATAAACAGGAATGTAACAACCTAGTTCCTTACTGTTGGTGTTTATCAGTAAACAGGAATGTAACAACCTAGTTCCTTACTGTTGTTGTTTATCAGTAAACAGGAATGTAACAACCTAGTTCCTTACTGTTGGTGTTGATCAGTAAACAGGAATGTAACAACCTAGTTCCTTACTGTTGGTGTTTATCAATAAACAGGAATGTAACAACCTAGTTCCTTACTGTTGGTGTTTATCAGTAAACAGGAATGTAACAACCTAGTTCCTTACTGTTGGTGTTTATCAGTAAACAGGAATGTAACAACCTAGTTCCTTACTGTTGTTGTTTATCAGTAAACAGGAATGTAACAACCTAGTTCCTTACTGTTGGTGTTCATCAGTAAACAGGAATGTAACAACCTAGTTCCTTACTGTTGGTGTTCATCAGTAAACAGGAATGTAACAACCTAGTTCCTTACTGTTGGTGTTTATCAGTAAACAGGAATGTAACAACCTAGTTCCTTACTTGGTGTTTATCAGTAAACAGGAATGTAACAACCTAGTTCCTTACTGTTGGTGTTGATCAATAAACAGGAATGTAACAACCTAGTTCCTTACTTGGTGTTTATCAGTAAACAGGAATGTAACAACCTAGTTCCTTACTGTTGTTGTTTATCAATAAACAGGAATGTAACAACCTAGTTCCTTACTGTTGTTGGTTATCAATAAACAGGAATGTAACAACCTAGTTCCTTACTGTTGGTGTTTATCAATAAACAGGAATGTAACAACCTAGTTCCTTACTGTTGGTGTTTATCAGTAAACAGGAATGTAACAACCTAGTTCCTTACTGTTGGTGTTTATCAGTAAACAGGAATGTAACAACCTAGTTCCTTACTGTTGGTGTTTATCAATAAACAGGAATGTAACAACCTAGTTCCTTACTGTTGGTGTTTATCAGTAAACAGGAATGTAACAACCTAGTTCCTTACTGTTGGTGTTTATCAGTAAACAGGAATGTAACATCCTAGTTCCTTACTGTTGGTGTTTATCAATAAACAGGAATGTAACAACCTAGTTCCTTACTGTTGTTGGTTATCAATAAACAGGAATGTAACAACCTAGTTCCTTACTGTTGGTGTTTATCAATAAACAGGAATGTAACAACCTAGTTCCTTACTGTTGGTGTTTATCAGTAAACAGGAATGTAACAACCTAGTTCCTTATTGTTGGTGTTTATCAGTAAACAGGAATGTAACAACCTAGTTCCTTACTGTTGGTGTTTATCAATAAACAGGAATGTAACAACCTAGTTCCTTACTGTTGGTGTTTATCAGTAAACAGGAATGTAACAACCTAGTTCCTTACTGTTGTTGTTTATCAGTAAACAGGAATGTAACAACCTAGTTCCTTACTGTTGGTGTTTATCAGTAAACAGGAATGTAACATCCTAGTTCCTTACTGTTGGTGTTTATCAGTAAACAGGAATGTAACAACCTAGTTCCTTACTGTTGTTGTTTATCAGTAAACAGGAATGTAACAACCTAGTTCCTTACTGTTGGTGTTCATCAGTAAACAGGAATGTAACAACCTAGTTCCTTACTGTTGGTGTTCATCAGTAAACAGGAATGTAACAACCTAGTTCCTTACTGTTGGTGTTTATCAGTAAACAGGAATGTAACAACCTAGTTCCTTACTGTTGTTGTTTATCAGTAAACAGGAATGTAACAACCTAGTTCCTTACTGTTGGTGTTTATCAGTAAACAGGAATGTAACAAACCTAGTTCCTTACTGTTGGTGTTTATCAGTAAACAGGAATGTAACAACCTAGTTCCTTACTGTTGGTGTTTATCAGTAAACAGGAATGTAACAACCTAGTTCCTTACTGTTGTTGTTTATCAATAAACAAGAATGTAACAACCTAGTTCCTTACTGTTGGTGTTCATCAGTAAACAGGAATGTAACAACCTAGTTCCTTACTGTTGGTGTTCATCAGTAAACAGGAATGTAACAACCTAGTTCCTTACTGTTGTTGTTTATCAGTAAACAGGAATGTAACAACCTAGTTCCTTACTGTTGGTGTTTATCAGTAAACAGGAATGTAACAACCTAGTTCCTTACTGTTGGTGTTTATCAGTAAACAGGAATGTAACAACCTAGTTCCTTACTGTTGGTGTTTATCAGTAAACAGGAATGTAACAACCTAGTTCCTTACTGTTGTTGTTTATCAGTAAACAGGAATGTAACAACCTAGTTCCTTACTGTTGGTGTTTATCAGTAAACAGGAATGTAACAACCTAGTTCCTTACTGTTGGTGTTTATCGGTAAACAGGAATGTAACAACCTAGTTCCTTACTGTTGGTGTTTATCAGTAAACAGGAATGTAACAACCTAGTTCCTTACTGTTGTTGTTTATCAGTAAACAGGAATGTAACAACCTAGTTCCTTACTGTTGGTGTTTATCAGTAAACAGGAATGTAACAAACCTAGTTCCTTACTGTTGGTGTTTATCAGTAAACAGGAATGTAACAACCTAGTTCCTTACTGTTGGTGTTTATCAGTAAACAGGAATGTAACAACCTAGTTCCTTACTGTTGTTGTTTATCAATAAACAAGAATGTAACAACCTAGTTCCTTACTGTTGGTGTTCATCAGTAAACAGGAATGTAACAACCTAGTTCCTTACTGTTGGTGTTCATCAGTAAACAGGAATGTAACAACCTAGTTCCTTACTGTTGTTGTTTATCAGTAAACAGGAATGTAACAACCTAGTTCCTTACTGTTGGTGTTTATCAGTAAACAGGAATGTAACAACCTAGTTCCTTACTGTTGGTGTTTATCAGTAAACAGGAATGTAACAACCTAGTTCCTTACTGTTGGTGTTTATCAGTAAACAGGAATGTAACAACCTAGTTCCTTACTGTTGTTGTTTATCAGTAAACAGGAATGTAACAACCTAGTTCCTTACTGTTGGTGTTTATCAGTAAACAGGAATGAAAACAACCTAGTTCCTTACTGTTGGTGTTTATCGGTAAACAGGAATGTAACAACCTAGTTCCTTACTGTTGGTGTTCATCAGTAAACAGGAATGTAACAACCTAGTTCCTTACTGTTGGTGTTTATCAATAAACAGGAATGTAACAACCTAGTTCCTTACTGTTGTTGTTTATCAGTAAACAGGAATGTAACAACCTAGTTCCTTACTGTTGGTGTTTATCAATAAACAGGAATGTAACAACCTAGTTCCTTACTGTTGGTGTTTATCAATAAACAGGAATGTAACAACCTAGTTCCTTACTGTTGGTGTTTATCAGTAAACAGGAATGTAACAACCTAGTTCCTTACTGTTGGTGTTTATCAGTAAACAGGAATGTAACAACCTAGTTCCTTACTGTTGGTGTTCATCAGTAAACAGGAATGTAACAACCTAGTTCCTTACTGTTGTTGTTTATCAGTAAACAGGAATGTAACAACCTAGTTCCTTACTGTTGGTGTTTATCAGTAAACAGGAATGTAACAACCTAGTTCCTTACTGTTGGTGTTCATCAGTAAACAGGAATGTAACAACCTAGTTCCTTACTGTTGTTGTTTATCAGTAAACAGGAATGTAACAACCTAGTTCCTTACTGTTGGTGTTTATCAATAAACAGGAATGTAACAACCTAGTTCCTTACTGTTGTTGTTTATCAGTAAACAGGAATGTAACAACCTAGTTCCTTACTGTTGGTGTTTATCAGTAAACAGGAATGTAACAACCTAGTTCCTTACTGTTGGTGTTTATCAATAAACAGGAATGTAACAACCTAGTTCCTTACTGTTGGTGTTTATCAGTAAACAGGAATGTAACAACCTAGTTCCTTACTGTTGTTGTTTATCAGTAAACAGGAATGTAACAACCTAGTTCCTTACTGTTGGTGTTTATCAGTAAACAGGAATGTAACATCCTAGTTCCTTACTGTTGGTGTTTATCAGTAAACAGGAATGTAACAACCTAGTTCCTTACTGTTGTTGTTTATCAGTAAACAGGAATGTAACAACCTAGTTCCTTACTGTTGGTGTTCATCAGTAAACAGGAATGTAACAACCTAGTTCCTTACTGTTGGTGTTCATCAGTAAACAGGAATGTAACAACCTAGTTCCTTACTGTTGTTGTTTATCAATAAACAGGAATGTAACAACCTAGTTCCTTACTGTTGTTGTTTATCAATAAACAGGAATGTAACAACCTAGTTCCTTACTGTTGGTGTTTATCAGTAAACAGGAATGTAACAACCTAGTTCCTTACTGTTGGTGTTTATCAGTAAACAGGAATGTAACAACCTAGTTCCTTACTGTTGGTGTTTATCAATAAACAGGAATGTAACAACCTAGTTCCTTACTGTTGGTGTTTATCAGTAAACAGGAATGTAACAACCTAGTTCCTTACTGTTGGTGTTTATCAATAAACAGGAATGTAACAACCTAGTTCCTTACTGTTGGTGTTTATCAATAAACAGGAATGTAACAACCTAGTTCCTTACTGTTGGTGTTTATCAGTAAACAGGAATGTAACAACCTAGTTCCTTACTGTTGTTGTTTATCAGTAAACAGGAATGTAACAACCTAGTTCCTTACTGTTGGTGTTGATCAGTAAACAGGAATGTAACAACCTAGTTCCTTACTGTTGGTGTTTATCAATAAACAGGAATGTAACAACCTAGTTCCTTACTGTTGGTGTTTATCAGTAAACAGGAATGTAACAACCTAGTTCCTTACTGTTGGTGTTTATCAGTAAACAGGAATGTAACATCCTAGTTCCTTACTGTTGGTGTTTATCAGTAAACAGGAATGTAACAACCTAGTTCCTTACTGTTGGTGTTTATCAGTAAACAGGAATGTAACAACCTAGTTCCTTACTGTTGTTGTTTATCAGTAAACAGGAATGTAACAACCTAGTTCCTTACTGTTGGTGTTCATCAGTAAACAGGAATGTAACAACCTAGTTCCTTACTGTTGGTGTTCATCAGTAAACAGGAATGTAACAACCTAGTTCCTTACTGTTGGTGTTTATCAGTAAACAGGAATGTAACAACCTAGTTCCTTACTTGGTGTTTATCAGTAAACAGGAATGTAACAACCTAGTTCCTTACTGTTGGTGTTGATCAATAAACAGGAATGTAACAACCTAGTTCCTTACTTGGTGTTTATCAGTAAACAGGAATGTAACAACCTAGTTCCTTACTGTTGTTGTTTATCAATAAACAGGAATGTAACAACCTAGTTCCTTACTGTTGTTGGTTATCAATAAACAGGAATGTAACAACCTAGTTCCTTACTGTTGGTGTTTATCAATAAACAGGAATGTAACAACCTAGTTCCTTACTGTTGGTGTTTATCAGTAAACAGGAATGTAACAACCTAGTTCCTTACTGTTGGTGTTTATCAGTAAACAGGAATGTAACAACCTAGTTCCTTACTGTTGGTGTTTATCAATAAACAGGAATGTAACAACCTAGTTCCTTACTGTTGGTGTTTATCAGTAAACAGGAATGTAACAACCTAGTTCCTTACTGTTGGTGTTTATCAGTAAACAGGAATGTAACATCCTAGTTCCTTACTGTTGGTGTTTATCAATAAACAGGAATGTAACAACCTAGTTCCTTACTGTTGGTTATCAATAAACAGGAATGTAACAACCTAGTTCCTTACTGTTGGTGTTTATCAATAAACAGGAATGTAACAACCTAGTTCCTTACTGTTGGTGTTTATCAGTAAACAGGAATGTAACAACCTAGTTCCTTACTGTTGGTGTTTATCAGTAAACAGGAATGTAACAACCTAGTTCCTTACTGTTGGTGTTTATCAATAAACAGGAATGTAACAACCTAGTTCCTTACTGTTGGTGTTTATCAGTAAACAGGAATGTAACAACCTAGTTCCTTACTGTTGTTGTTTATCAGTAAACAGGAATGTAACAACCTAGTTCCTTACTGTTGGTGTTTATCAGTAAACAGGAATGTAACATCCTAGTTCCTTACTGTTGGTGTTTATCAGTAAACAGGAATGTAACAACCTAGTTCCTTACTGTTGTTGTTTATCAGTAAACAGGAATGTAACAACCTAGTTCCTTACTGTTGGTGTTCATCAGTAAACAGGAATGTAACAACCTAGTTCCTTACTGTTGGTGTTCATCAGTAAACAGGAATGTAACAACCTAGTTCCTTACTGTTGGTGTTTATCAGTAAACAGGAATGTAACAACCTAGTTCCTTACTGTTGTTGTTTATCAGTAAACAGGAATGTAACAACCTAGTTCCTTACTGTTGGTGTTTATCAGTAAACAGGAATGTAACAAACCTAGTTCCTTACTGTTGGTGTTTATCAGTAAACAGGAATGTAACAACCTAGTTCCTTACTGTTGGTGTTTATCAGTAAACAGGAATGTAACAACCTAGTTCCTTACTGTTGTTGTTTATCAATAAACAAGAATGTAACAACCTAGTTCCTTACTGTTGGTGTTCATCAGTAAACAGGAATGTAACAACCTAGTTCCTTACTGTTGTTGTTTATCGGTAAACAGGAATGTAACAACCTAGTTCCTTACTGTTGTTGTTTATCGGTAAACAGGAATGTAACAACCTAGTTCCTTACTGTTGTTGTTTATCGGTAAACAGGAATGTAACAACCTAGTTCCTTACTGTTGTTGTTTATCAGTAAACAGGAATGTAACAACCTAGTTCCTTACTGTTGTTGTTTATCGGTAAACAGGAATGTAACAACCTAGTTCCTTACTGTTGTTGTTTATCAATAAACAGGAATGTAACAACCTAGTTCCTTACTGTTGTTGTTTATCGGTAAACAGGAATGTAACAACCTAGTTCCTTACTGTTGTTGTTTATCGGTAAACAGGAATGTAACAACCTAGTTCCTTACTGTTGGTGTTCATCAGTAAACAGGAATGTAACAACCTAGTTCCTTACTGTTGTTGTTTATCAGTAAACAGGAATGTAACAACCTAGTTCCTTACTGTTGGTGTTTATCAGTAAACAGGAATGTAACAACCTAGTTCCTTACTGTTGTTGTTTATCAGTAAACAGGAATGTAACAACCTAGTTCCTTACTGTTGGTGTTTATCAGTAAACAGGAATGTAACAACCTAGTTCCTTACTGTTGTTGTTTATCAGTAAACAGGAATGTAACAACCTAGTTCCTTACTGTTGGTGTTTATCAGTAAACAGGAATGTAACAACCTAGTTCCTTACTGTTGTTGTTTATCAGTAAACAGGAATGTAACAAACCTAGTTCCTTACTGTTGGTGTTTATCAATAAACAGGAATGTAACAACCTAGTTCCTTACTGTTGTTGTTTATCGGTAAACAGGAATGTAACAACCTAGTTCCTTACTGTTGTTGTTTATCGGTAAACAGGAATGTAACAACCTAGTTCCTTACTGTTGGTGTTTATCAATAAACAGGAATGTAACAACCTAGTTCCTTACTGTTGTTGTTTATCGGTAAACAGGAATGTAACAACCTAGTTCCTTACTGTTGTTGTTTATCAGTAAACAGGAATGTAACAACCTAGTTCCTTACTGTTGTTTGTCTTCCATGTGTTGTTATTGCTGAAGGGTCTTTGTCTACCAGTCTGTCACAGCTGTAGGTGATACCAGTCCGTCACAGCTGTAGGTGATACCAGTCTGTCACAGCTGTAGGTGATACCAGTCTATCACAGCTGTAGGTGATACCAGTCTGTCACTGCTGTAGGTGATACCAGTCTGTCACAGCTGTAGGTTTACACAGACAGACATAAAGTGCATTCGGAAAGTGTTCAGACCCCTTCCCTTTTTTCACTTTGTTACGTTACAGCCTTATTCAAAAATGTATTACATTGATTCTTCCCCTCATCAATATAAGGTAAACTCACCCCATTCCGTACAAATGTGCGTAACCGCAACATTCAAACGAGGCTACAAAGAAAACTAATGGGACTGTAGCGACTGTGTTGACTTCAAAATCGGGGGTGTGAACTAGGTTTCTATTCAAGCGTTGATCGACATGGTAATGGATCTAAAGTATTGGAGAAAAGTTGAAAAAACTGACCCTCCATTACATCGTGACGTGTCATGTCGTAACATACAGCACGCATAAAGCAACTATTTCTGTCTTAGAATCTCTCTCCACCAGGTGTAGCACTTCTCTCAGCGTTTAAAAACAAGAAATGGACAGTGATGGGGGTAAGGGGGGATACCTAGTCATCATTGCATGCGATCATCATTCTCAAAGCCGCTGTTAACTTCTAAGATCACTTTAGCACCGCCCTAAAAACCCGATTCAAATTCGACACAGACCTTCAAATAGGTATGTAATGACACATTATATAAACTCTTTATAGTGTTTTATTTACATTTTAGGGGCGATAAGGTGATAAGTTGGACAGATCGAGTGAAAAAAGCAATTTTCCCACACGACATCTCTCCTTCTCACTATCACGCATTAGTTTCGCTTCCCCACCCGCCATTTTTAAAAAGACCCAAAGGAGCTCATTGCCTTCTTGAATTATGCAGAAACGGGCAGCGTGAAGGTCTCGGCATGAATTCTGTTGGAAAGGGGAGAAATTGTGCTTTACAATGGTATTGACATTACAGTTGATCTGGAAGTATTACGTTTTTGGGGCGCTAAAATAAGGTCAATTGTACTGACCAAGGCGATGTACGAGTTTACGTTACACACAATACCCCTTAATAAAAAAGCGAAAACAGAAATACTTTATTTACATAAGTATTAAGACCCTTTGCAATGAGACTATAAATTGAGCTCAGGTGCATCCTGTTTCCATTGATCATCCTTGAGATGTTTCTACAACTGTGATTGGAGTCCACCTGTGGTCAATTCAATTGATTGGACTTGATTTGGAAAGGCACACACCTGTCCATATAAGGTCCCGCAGTTGACAATGCAACTCAGAGCAAAAACCATTCCTTTGACCATGAGGTCAAAGGAATTGTCCGTAGAGCTCAGAGACAGGATTGTGTCAAGGCACAGATCTGGGGAAGGGTACCAAAAAATGTCTGGAGCATTGAAGGTCCCCAAGAACACAGTGGTCTCCATCATTCTTAAATGGAAGAAGTTTGGAATCACCAAGACTCTTTCTAGAGCTGGCCGCTCGGCCAAACTGAGCAATCGTGAAGAGTCTTTGCAAGGTAAAGCCCCGCCTTATC